>NW_023649494.1:0-6371 GCF_015228065.2 Penaeus monodon | reverse complement strand
GGGGTTGTTATGAGGATGTGTTATGAGGGATTGTGTTATGAGGGATGTGTTATGAGGGATGTGTTATGAGGGATTGTGTTATGAGGGATTGTGTTATGAGGTTTGTGTTATGTGGGATTGCGTTATGAGGGATTGTGATGTGTTATATAGTATTGCGTTCTGAGGGATGGTCTTATGAGGTATTGTGTTGTCAACTAATGATGTTGCACTTTAACTTATTGTTATACGAGTATGATATTCCACGATGTTACTTGTTCTATTGTTTAATTTGTTCTATGAAGTATCATGTTATGGTATCCTACTACGAGGTATTGTGTAAGACATATCTCTTATAGAGGCATTTGGTTTAAGATGATGTGTTATAATATTGTGTTCCGTAATATTGTATTATGTTAAGAAATAGTGTTGCGAAATATTCTCTGTGAGATAGTGTGTTATGAGATGTAATTCATTGTAGTGATGCCGCGCGTGTGGTTGCTCTGTTTGCCAGATATAGTTACCGATGCTAACGATGTTGCAGAGTAAATATAGCTAAACTGAAGCCCCGAATATACCATTAGGAAACCAACATGAGACTCATAGCATGGCGGTAATCATGCAAATTCCACTGTGATTATGATTAACGAATATATCTCCTTCGGATCACGAGATATCTCCGTGTACTTATATGATAAAAAATAGATGTGATATAGCAACGAGAAAGGGAAGGAGGAGAGGGAAGGAAGAAAGAGAAAGGAGGGAGGAAAATAAGAATAAGGATTAAAAAAAAATCGCCTTAACCGATAAAAAACAAAACAAAACAAAAAAAAACTTTAGTTATACATGTTCACTCAAACTGACAGTAGTTTAACGAACGACTTTTGTTAAATGTACTTGAAGTCCACTCTCGCTGCGTCACGCTTCTACCAAGAGCGAAACGGGGAATAGGGATAAAAGAAGAAAGACCAGGAAAAATAACGAAGAGGGTGAGTGAGGGGCAGAAGGGGAAAAACTTTCTTCTGTGAAGGAGGGGGAAACGACCTGACGCATTAGACAAACGGGAAAGGAAAGAGAAGAAAGAAAGCACGAAATGAATAGAGGAAGGAGGTTGAAAAGGAGGAGGAAGAGGAAGGAAAAACACTAAGAAGAGAAAGGGGTGAAAAGGGAGTGAGAGGAAGGGGAGGAGGAAAAAAACTTTTAAATTTAAAAAGGGGAAAAACGGGGTGTGTGAAAGATAGAAAAAAGGATAAAGAAAATAAAAATGAAAAGAAGGGGGAAAAAAAGTAAAAAAGAAAAAGGGAAAATAAAAGAAAAAAAACAATAAGGAAGGGAAAGGGGAAAAGGAAGGGGAAAAAACGCCCATAAAAAAAGGGAAAAACATTTTGGGCACATTAAGGCAAAGAAAAAAAAAAAATTTGGGTACGGAAAAAGGGAAAAAAGGGGGATGGGGAAAAGAAAATAGGAAAAAAAAGAATAAAAGGAAAAATACAAAGAAAAAAAAGAAAACAAAAAAAGAGAGAGGAAAGGAAAAAAAATACTGAAAAAAGATTGGAAAAGGAAGGAATGATGAATATAGGAATAAGAAAGGTGAAATAAATAAAGAGAGAGAAAAAAAAAAGGGAAAGTAAAGAAAAAGGAAGTTCAAATGGTTTGGAAAAAACAAAAGTGAAACTGAAGAAAACTAAAAAAAAGTTTCACTCACCTTTACATTCCAGAAGAGATCAGTGATGTTGTATTTAAAAGAGTTTGCGTTTTTAGTCTTGTGGGGAACTTTTGTTAATGAAAAATCTTTTGAAGGAGAAGCCTGCAATAGTTTGCAGAAACGCGGAATTTAATGATTTTTCCCCGGCCCCTGTGTCTGTTGCGAAAACAGACTTCACACACCAAATTAAACAGGTAAGCAGCGAAAAAACATACAAAATGTAGCCCAAAACACACACCAACCACACACACACACACACACACACACAACACACACACACACCACAACAACACACACACACCACCACCACACACAAAACACCCCACCACCCCACACACCTCTGAATGTACAGGAAATTTCATCATTTTTGGCGACTCATCATGAAAAGGGCCTTAATCAGAATTTAAAAACTAATGCTAAATAAGAAATGTTTAATAAAGCGTTTCCTCGTTCGGCGCACATGGCACTAGCAATAAAAAAAAAGGTTGTGGCTAATTTCACTACAGGATATTCGGTGAATTTTTCAAACAGGTTTTGGGGGTTTTTTTTTTGGTGGCTGAGTTTAAAAATTTTGATGCAATTTCTGATCAAAGGAACCGTAATATAACATTTTTACCTGGGAAATGAAAAGGAAGGTTGGGGGTCTATTGAAATATGATAATATTATATATAATATATATAATATTTAAAATAAAATAATATAATTATATAATAATATATATGTTTTTAAAAATTTTTATATAAATTTAAAAAAATATATATAATATATTTTTTATTATATAATAATAATATATTTAAAAAATAATATAAAATATACCCAAAAAAAAAAAAAAAAAAAAAAAAAAAAATTTTTTTTTTAAAAATTTTAAATTTGGGTTGTTTTTTAGGGGAGTTGGGGGGGTTTTTTGGGGGGGTTTTTTTGGGGGGGGGGGGGGGAAATTTTGTTTTTTGGGTTTTTTTGTAACGTGGAAAATTTTTTTAAAATATTTAAAAAAATTTTTTTAATTTTAAATTTTTGTTTTTTTTTTTTTAAAAAAATAAAATAATCTAAAAAATAAAAATTAAAAATTTTAAAAAAAAAAAAAAAAAACCCAAAAAACCAAAACAAAAAAAAAACAAAACAAAAAAACCCCCAAAAAAAACAAAAAAAAAAAAAAAAAAAAACCAAAAAAAAAAAAAATTACATATATAAAATATATAAATTTAATATAATTGTAATAAAAATTTAATAATTTTTTTAATTTTAATAATTTTTTATTTAGTATTTTAATTTTTAAATTTTTTTTTTGTATATATTAATAATTTATAAAAAATATTATAAACATTTTTATAATCTTTATATTTTAAATATGATATATATTATATTATATGAATTAATAATATAATTAATATAAAAAAAATTTATGTATATTGGTGTTTTGTGTATTGTTATTGGTTTTGGGTTTTTTTTTGTTTTTTTGGTTTTTTGTGTGTTTTTTTTTTTGTGGGTTTGGTTTTTTGTTTTTTTTTTTATATATATATAAATATAATATATATATATTTTATATATATATATATATTATATAAATTTTATTATATATTATTAAATTATATATATATAAAAAATTATATTTAAAATATTATTATATAAATATATATATATATAATATATATATATATAATATAATTAATATAAAATATATATATTTCAATATGACCTGTCCAATTTTACCTTTTTCACTTCCCAGGTAAAAATGTGTATATTATTTGTGTTCCTTTGATCGAGAAATTGCATCTAAAATTTTAAATCGCCACAAAAAAACCAAACCCAACCCAAACATGTTTTTGTACAAAATTCCCCCGAAAATCCCGTAGGTAATTGACCCCAACCATTTTTTTTTTTGCTGTGCACAGTGGCACGAACGAGGAAAAAGCTTTTAAATTTAAAAATTTTTATTTTGCATTTATTTGAAATTTTGATAAAGGCCTTTTCTGATATTCCCCTTTAAAGATGATAATTTACCTGAATTCATTATGCGTGTTGTGGTGTGTGTGTGTGTGTGTGTGGTGTGGGTGGTGTGTGTGTGTGTGTGTGTGGGGTGGTTGTGTGTGGTGTGTGGGTGTGGGTGTGTTGTGTGTTTGTGTGTGGGGTGTGTGTGTTTGTGTTGTTGGGTGTTGTTTGTGTGTGTGGTTGTTTGTGGGGTATTGGCTACAGTTTTTTATTGTTTTCGCATGCATTACGCATTTTAATTTGGGGTGAATGTCTGTTTTTGCAGCAGACACAGGGGGACCCCTGGGGGAAATCTTAAATTTCCCGTTTCTGCAGAACTACTTCGCATGGCATTCTCACGTTCAAAAGATTTTGTCATTATACAAAAGTTCCCCATTCATGAGACCTCCAAACGCAAACTCTCTTAAATACAACATCACTGATCTCTTCTTGAATGTAAAGTGTGAGTTGAAACTTTTTTTCAGATTTTCTTCAGTTTCACTTTAGTTTTATCCAAACCTATTTGCAACTTCCTTTCATTCTTACTTTCCCGTTTTTTTCTCTCTCTCTCTTTATTTATCTTCACCTTTCTTATTCCTATATTCATCATTCCATTCCTTTCCAATCTTTATTCAGTATGATTTTTTCCCTTTTCCTCTCTCTTTCTTTGTTTTCTTTTTCTTCTTTGTATTTCTCACTTTTATTCTTTTTCTTCCTCATTCTTCTTTTTCCTCATCCCCTTTCTTCACCTTGTTTCTCGTACCTCAATTTTCTTTTTCTTTTGCCTTACATGTGCCAATATGTTTCCCTTTTTCACTGGACAGTTTTCTCCTTCTTCCTCTTTCCTTCTTCTCCCTTCCATTATTTGTTTCTTTCTTACTATTTTCCTCTCTTTTTTTCTACTTTTTTCCTCTCTTCTTTCTCATTTTATATTTTCTTTATCCTTTTACTATCTATATCACACACCACGTTTCTCCTCTTTTTAATTTAAAAGTTTTCTCCTTCCTCCCCTTCCTCTCACTCCCTTCTCACCATTTCTCTTCTTAGTGTTCTTCCTTCCTCTTCCTCCTCCTTTTCAACCTCCTTCCTCTATTCATTTCGTGCTTTCTTTCTTCTCTTTCCTTTCCCGTTTGTCTAATGCGTCAGGTCGTTTCCCCCTCCTTCACAGAAGAAAGTTTTCCCCTTCTGCCCCTCACTCACTCCTCTTCGTTATTTTTCCTGGTCTTTCTTCTTTTATCCCTATTCCCCGTTTCGCTCTTGGTAGAAGCGTGACGCAGCGAGAGTGGACTTCAAGTACATTTAACAAAAGTCGTTCGTTAAACTACTGTCAGTTTGAGTGAACATGTATAACTAAAGTTTTTTTTGTTTTGTTTTGTTTTTTATCGGTTTAAGGCGATTTTTTTTTTAATCCTTATTCTTTATTTTCCTCCCTCCTTTCTCTTTCTTCCTTCCTCTCCTCCTTCCCTTTCTCGTTGCTATATACATCTTATTTTTTTATCATATAAGTACACGGAGATATCTCGTGATCCGAAGGAGATATATTCGTTAATCATAATCACAGTGGAATTTGCATGATTACCGCCATGCTATGAGTCTCATGTTGGTTTCCTAATGGTATATTCGGGGCTTCAGTTTAGCTATATTTACTCTGCAACATCGTTAGCATCGGTAAACTATATCTGGCAAACAGAGCAACCACACGCGCGGCATCACTACAATGAATTACATCTCATAACACACTATCTCACAGAGAATATTTCGCAACACTATTTCTTAACATAATACAATATTACGGAACACAATATTATAACACATCATCTTAAACCAAAATGCCTCTATAAGAGATATGTCTTAACACAATACCTCGTAGTAGGATACCATAACATGATACTTCATAGAACAAATTAAACAATAGAACAAAGTAACATCGTGGAATATCATACTCGTATAACAATAAGTTAAAGTGCAACATCATTAGTTGACAACACAATACCTCATAAGACCATCCCTCAGAACGCAATACTATATAACACATCACAATCCTCATAACGCAATCCCACATAACACAAACTCTCATAACACAATCCCTCATAACACAAATCCCTCATAACACAATCCCTCATAACACAATCCCTCATAACACAATCCCTCATAACACAATCCCTCATAACACAATCCCTCATAACATAATCTCTCACAACACAACCCCTATAGCGCAATCCTTCATAAAAACCTTTCATATCACAACACAATCCCTCATAACGCAATATCCCATCCAGCAATATCCCACAAAACCACCAATCACCGCTTCTATCACTCTCATTGCAATACCAGACAGCACGCGACGGTGCCATTAATAGTGCTTTATCTTCTTGCTCCGTCTCGACATCCTTCCCATCCCACGCTTATCTTCCAGCTGTGTCCTCCACACCACGGAGGAAGGATAAAGGAAGCAATTGAAGGATGAGGAGATAAGGCAGGATGGGGGGAGGGGGCAGGTGGGGCAAGGGCGAAGGTACCCGGGGCACACACCATGAGTGATACGGAAAACAGCTTAGTACACACATTAACGTGGTTTCCCATGAGAGGGAAGCGGGTGTGAATCTCCCTTGCAAAGCCGGTGACTCAACTCTACGGACTTCGAACATAACATTTCACTAGCTATAAATGTGCTTGAACTTAACTAAAGAAATGAAAGTCTGAAGCCCAAAACAATACTTA
>NW_023649493.1:20000-33114 GCF_015228065.2 Penaeus monodon | reverse complement strand
TCCTCCTTTTCTCTCCCTCTCCCTCCCTCTCTTCCCTCTCTTTTCCCCTCTCTCCCCCTCTTCCCTCTCCTCTCCCTTCCCTCTCTTCATCCCCCCTCTCCCTCTCTCTCCCTCTTTTCTCTCTCCCCCTTCTCCCCCCTCTCTCTCCTCCTCTCTCTTCCTTCCTCCTCTCCCTCTTCTTTTCCCCTCCCCCTCTCCCCCCTTTTCCCCCCCTCCCCTCCCCCCCCCCCCTTCTCCCCAAAACCCACGCGCAAAAACACGCACACCACGCACGCCCCACGCACGCACGACGCACCGCACAACGCCCGCACTAGCACCCCACCCCCACAACACGCACCACAACCCACAAACCACACCACACACACACACAAAAACACACACACAACACAACACAACACAAAAACCACACCAACACACACACACCCACACACAATATATATATATAATATATTATATTATATATAATATTTTAATAATTTAATTATATTCATACATAATACACATATTATAAAAAAAAAAAAATTTAGATTCATCTCAATATACATACCCCCTACATACTCTCATACATACAACATACATACTACATACATAACATACAAATACATACATACATACATACATACATACATACATACACACACATACACACTATTTACCTCAATAAAGGGGAATGAGTTCGGCCCCTGAAAACAAGGGAACGCCCCTTTACTTTCCCTTTTTGGCGATTCTTTTTTTCCCCAAGCGTCACGTACACCGCCCCCGGGATTCGAAGGGGCCTTGGGGACCCGAAAATGCGCCCCCCCCTCCCCCCCATAAATTTTAAAAACCCTGTGTTTTGGGCGGGATTATTCGGATCACAACAGTATGCGATTAGTGCACATGGCACGTTTTGTTTTTAAATCAGACCACTCGAAAGGTTGCTCTGTGTGTGTGCGGGGTTTTGAAATTTTTCTGGCTCCCCAGATTTTTGCGTCCGTGGGAATCGCCTTCTTACCTTGGGTACGGCCGGGCCTGGTTCGGCGCCCTTTTTTTTTTTGAAAATTTATTCATATATGCTTGTATGTGTTATTTTTTGTAAGTGATGCACCCGCACACCGCTCGCGCGGGGTCGCGCTTGCTTTTACGCTTTCCCTTTCCCCAAAAGGGGCACACACGAGCTCACTCTCTCAGAAATAGAAAAAAAAGAAGATCGCTTACAGGGAAAACGTGCTGCAAAGAATGCACGCGTCCCCCGGAGCGGCGCAAGCCCGGGGCACGGCTCTCCCTCCCGGGCCCGCCCGTCCGGGGATCAGTGTTTTCCCGGAAGGGAAAAAAGGCGCGAAGGCGCGATTGTGCTGATCATGCCGTGTTTTTTCGGGGTTATGCGTTGGTAAAAACTCGCTTCGCCCTTTTTGGAAAGGCCTTTTGGATCCGGGGAAACAAGGTCCATACAAGTGTAAAGACTTGCTAGGAAGGGGGGGAGGGGGACGACCACGGGGGTCTCCGTTTTTGTATTTTTACTTTAAAATTGAAAATCAGGTTATAATGACGAATATCTTATTAAAAAAGAGGTACATATTTTCGAAGCGATTAGCTAAATGGGGTCAAATCGGGGTAGTTTTTTTAAAAATATTTTAGAAAATTTAAGACAAGTTGGTTTTATATACGTTTTTTTTTGTATTTTTTTGGGTTTGGGCTTACTTTTTTCTTATTCATTTTTTATACATGTAATTTTCATCTCGACGATGCGTGCAGATGAACCTTTTTATTAGCATCAATCTGCCCCGCTTTTTTTAAATCTTTTAGGGGAATTATTTGTAAATTTCCACCGTTTAAGATTGTTCTGGCCCATTTTTTCTCAAAAAACTCATTTGTATATCCGTTTTTCTAAGTCGTTATGCAGATGGGATCAAGAAATGTTACCAAGTCAATCACGTTCCGGATTCCCAGAGCGGGGGTAAAATAAGAAAAAAAAAGGGTGAGTTAGGAAAGGGGTTTTGGGGTTGTTCTAGGGTTTGGCGACCCCTACAAATTAGCGGGTGAGGAGGATTTTTTGCGGGACTTAATTTGAGCCTGGGGGGGGGGGGGGGAGGGGGGGGGAGGACTGTTATGGGCAACGTAGAGCGGACTTTGTTTTTTCGGAATGTTTTTTTTTTTTTATTCCTAGATACGTAAAGATATTTTTCATGTGATTGTGTGATATCATACATATATTATATATGATAATATTATATATATATATTAAATATTTTATATATATAATATATATATAATATATATATTTTTATAATATATATATATATATATATATATATATATAAAATTTTTATATATATATATTTTTTTTATATATTATATTTTTATATAATTATATATATATATATAATATATAATATTATAATATATATAAAAAAATATAATATATATAAAAATATATATAAAATAATTATAGATAATAAAAAAAAAAAAAATATAAAAAAAAAAAAAAAATATATATATATATATATATATATATATAAAATATTATTATATATATTTTAAAATATATATATATATATATAATTTATTATTATAATATATTAATATTATTTATATAAAATTATATATATTGATAATTATTATATAAAAAATTTATAAAATTTTATATAAATCATATAATATTATATATAAAGGATATATATATTTTATTACATAATATATATTTTAATATTTTTTTTTAATATATATATATAAAATTATATATAATATAATATAGTAATTTTATATAATATATTTATTTTTATATAAAACTATTTTAAAATTAAAATATATATATTATATAATTAATATATATATCATATATATTAAATATATAATTCTATAATAAATTTATATTTAATCATATTATATATATAATATTTTATATTATATATGTTTATATATTATATATATATATAAATTATATTCTTTTTTTATATTATTATATATTATATATACTCTATATATATTTTATTATATATATTATTATTAAATATTTATATAAAATTATTATTATTTTATATTTATAATATATTTATAAATATATATATATTTTATATTATACTATATTTATTTTAAATTTATTTCTTTTATATATTTATTAATATTTTATCTTTATATTATATATATTATATATATATATATATATAATTTTATATATTATTATTATATTATGATTTTTAATCTATATATTATTATTATAATATTTATTTTATATTTCTTTTCCTAATATTCTATATTTTTAATTTTTTTTTATAATATATCTATTTTTTATATATTTTATATTATATATTTTATTTTTATATTTAAAATTATTTATTTATATTTATATATATATATTATTTTTATATTTAATATTATATACCCTTATTTATATTTATTTATATATATATTTTTTCCCCTTATATCTTTCCCTAATTTTTTTCTTTTTTATTTTTTATTTTAAACCATATATATATTTTTATATATATATATATATAAAATTTTTATAATATAAATATTATTTTATTTTAATATTATATATTATTTATTTTAATTATTTTTATATATTTATATATATATTATTGTATTTTAATATATATATGAAAATAATATGATTTTATATGATTTAAAATTATATATAATAAAATTATATTATATTATATATATATATATGATATAAAATATATATTATAATATTTAATTAATATAATATATATTTTAAATATAGATAATAATATATATATATTATTTTTATTTATTATATTATATATGATATATATATGATATATATTATATATATTATATAATATATATAAATTATTAAAAATATTTTATATTATTATTATTTTATTTATTTATTTATTTATTTATTTATTTATTAAAAATTAATTATTATTTCTATCTTCTATCTATTTATTATTTATTTAATTTTATTTATTTATTTATTTTTTTTTTTATTTATTTATTATTTTATTATTTATTTATTTATTTATCTATTATCTTCTATCTACTATCTATTTTTCTATCTATCATCTATCTATCTATCTATCTATCTATCTATTTTCTATCATTTTTATTATCTTTTCCCTTCTTTTCCCTTATTTTTATTATAGTATTTTATTATTTTATTTATTATTATATTATTTTTATTATTATTAAAATTTTTAAATTAATAATTATTTTTTTTTTAATAATAAAAATTTTTTATAATATAAATTTATATATATTATAATAATAATAAAATAATAAAAATAATTAATAATAATAATCAATAATAATAATAATAAATAATTATATCTATATATAATATATATAAATAATTAATATTATATAAATATTTTATATAATAATATTTTATATATATTTTATTTTAATTGTATAAAAATTATATAATAATTATTATATAAATTATATATATTTTTAAAATATTAAAAAAAAAAAAAAATTTTTTATATATTTTAATAAATATAATATATATATAATATATATTATTTTTATATATATATATTTATATATTTTAAAAAATTTTTATATATAAAATTATTTAATATGTAATATATTTTTATTAATATTATATTTATAGTAAAATGTATATATAATGTTATTTTTATATATTATATATATATAATATATATATATATATTTTTATTTGTTATATATATCATCATTGGTATATATATATTATATTTATGTTTTAATTGAAATTATATATGTTATTTTAAATATTATTAATTGTTTTATATATAATGTATACATATATAAATATATATATATATATATATATATTATAAAATTATAAATTATATATTATATACTATATATACTATTATCATTATTACACACACACACAAAACGATACATAATCAATATACATTATAAATTGTATAATACATTTTACCTTTATATTTATATATTAAAAACACCTTTCCGTTATATTTTTAAAATATAAACAAATAATATCACTCTCAATCCTGACAGTGTTGATTTTCATTGAGTTGTAAGCCTCTGTACTGACTGCAGTGCTTTTTTCGTTTGTTCCAGGATGCCAGCTTTGTACTCTCTGCTCTTGTGCAGCTGTGAGGGGGGGAAAACTTGCCTGGCCTGGAAGAGCTGTTCAACATGGCGCAAAACAATAGATGTCAACATGGCCAACAAGGGGGGCATTTGTTTTTTAAGGTTTGGGAAGGTTTTCCTGTTTGTGGAGAGTTTGGGTGAGGTTGTTGATCCTGTGATGATAGGACAAATTGCAATAGGAACACTGACTGTTTATGAATGATCAAGTTTGATGGTGTGATTGGTGGGGAAGTTTTTCTTATTGTTCAGTTTAATGTTTAAGATTTTTTTTTTTTTTTTTTTTGGTATTTAATTTTTGCTGTTATTTGTTTGCTTATTTATTGTTATTTTCTTCATTAGCTTACTAGAAATTTTTGACCCAATTGGCACATAGGCAAGAATACATGCCATGCCCATTGTAATACAAGTTTATTCCCTTTATATTTACACATATATGGCTCTACCAGTGCTTAGTCCACCAAGGAGTTAGTTATTATCCTACCTATCTCACCTATTTACCCTTTCCTTGACTTTGGAAAGGGTCTTTTGTTTTTATTTCATTGTCTTAAATATTTTGAGTTTTTAATATCATTTTAATAATCATAACATCAAAAACGCATCGACATCAACTGTATTTAAAAGAAAAAAAATATTTTCCTGCCCAATTCAAGGAATGGGGAAATCAGGATCGGTCACTAGGGCCTAATAATATACTCCTTGCTGATGAGTACCGTGGGGCCATCTGTATGTACAAAATTCGCAAAAAAAAAACTAAAAGGGGACAAAACATAAATCTGGGGGGAGTTGGGGTTTAGTAACATATAAAAATAAATTTTTTTTATATTGTCATTTTTAGGGGCATTTTTAGTTGAATATATAAGATTCAACAACAATGAAAAAAATATCAGTAAAAAATAAAAGTAAATGGAAATTTAGCTGCTGTAAATTTTTCTTCCTCTTGTTATCACTATTATCTCCGTTCGATCTGACACAGGTGAAAATGCAAACCATCTAGCATGTGGCCTGGGGGAGTTAGAAACGTGCAGTTCCTTGTCAAGAAAGGTGGTGATTTGAATGCCACGATCCCAAGTACACCCTCTACACTGGGGTGCTCGTCAGGGGCCCCGCACAATCCTTGCATATCTATTTCAAGGATCACAAAAAAACGCACAAAAACAAAGTGAGCTACTTTGTATTTTCTTGTAATGTTTATAACTGAAACATAGAAGTAACTAAAAACCAAATTATATTCAAACGTCAGTAATGTAAATGTAGGTATTTCCAAAGCCCCTTAGGTCTATTCTCAAAGGGAAAAGACTCTAGCAGAAAAACCCTTTTTTCAACAGAAGGAGGTGTGTCCCCATGTGGCATCCGTTATGGTCACACAGTTGTCTTAAAAACCTGTGCCTTGTAATAAAATATTGATTTACGGGATGAAGTGAGTTTTTTTTTTTTTCTTCTTTTTTGCTTTTTTTTTTTTGGCCCCCTTTAGAAATGATTTTTTTTTGTTTAGGGGAAAGGATTTTGGGTTGATTTTTTTTTCCCTTTATGTCTACTATTTTTTTTCACGTTCGGCTTTTTCCAAATCTTCTTTTTAGATCATTGTTTAATAAGTTTTTTAAAAATATTCTGACTACTTCTTTTTTACACCCCTTTCTTTTAAAATTGTTTTTAAAAATTTTTGAGTATTGGACATAAATTTGTGAAAAATGTAGAAAATATTCTTTAAGGAGCCCTTGTCCCCTTTGTTTATTTTTGAAAAAAAAAACACAAATGAAAAAAGTAAATAGCTTTAAACCTCTACTGGCAGGTAGTGTTCGGGAACACCCTTTAAGGGAAAGGCAGGTGACTTTCCAAAGCTCCCTATTTTCATGGGCATTTTTTTTAAAAACGGTTGCAAGTTCATTTTTCTTACATCCTGTCACCCTTTAAAAGAACTTTAAGCCTGCACAGCACTTACAGTGCATAGGAAATCATTTTTTCACCCCCAAATAAAGAGAAGTGTAAAATGAAATGAAAATGAAGTGTGATGGTTTTATAATGATTGTAAAAATGAAAATAATTATGATTAACAATATGATGAAGTTAATGATGAATTTTAAAATTTGCCAAACCCCCCCTGTATTATTTTTTTGCATTTTATTCAGTTGTCTAATCCATTTATGCATGCTTTGTTTGATTAAAATATATATTATTTTTTAAAATTCCCCTTTCCCCCAAACAAATAAAAAGTTACAAGTAACCTGCCATTTAGAGGTGATACGAAGTCAACAGTATTTTTACGTTTTTTAAAGTTACTCAAAAATAAAACCAAGGATTTAAAATTTCACCACCATTGCTTAGCCCTTTTCGCAAAATTGAGGTATGTAGTAATTACTAGAACAGACTACACTGCCCACACAGTGTGGTGATTGAGTCTACCAGTAGTAGTGTTTTTGGGGTTTTGTGGTAAAAGGTGTTTGTTTGCATGGGAACAGCGCTACACATCGCAGTTTGGAAAAGGCTTCCCCGCATTGTCCACCCCCTGTGCTCGCACACTAAACGGGAAACCCCAGATAAGGGGTGTTTTTTGTTTTTATTTTGATTTGTCACGTGGATTTGAGTAAAATTTTATTTTTTGAGTTTTTTTTGAATTTTAAATTCTTTTGGGGGTTTTTTGAATTTTTATATAAATAGAGGTAGAATTTATGATTAAATTTGGGATATAAATTATACTAAATTTTACATATAAACATAATATACATAATATACATAATAACAATATATACATATATATAATATATAAATATTAACCCAAAATATATATAAAATTTAACATATATATTATATATATATATATATTAATATTATTACATTAATATACAAATATATTTATATAAAAATATTAAAATATTTATATATATATATATAATATATATTTTATAAATATTATTATACATATATATAAAATTAAATATATAATAATAATTTTATATATTATAAATATATATAAAAATAATATTTTTACATTATATAATTATATATTAAATATATAAAATTAAATATAAAAATTTTAAATTAAATAATATAATATAATAATATAAATATATAATATAAAAATATATATAATATATTAATATATATAATATAAAATTTTAATATATAATAGAGAAGAAGAAGAGAGAAGAAAGGAAAGAAAAAAAGAGAGAAAAGAAAAGGGCAAAAAAAAAAAAAAAAAAACAAAAAAAAAAAAAACCCAAAAAAAAAAAAGGCCAAAAAAAAAAATACGAAATAAAAGGAATTATAAAAAAATAGATAAATAATTTTATTTTATGTTTTTAAATTTTTAAAAAATTTTTTTATTTTGTATATTTTTATTTTAAAAAATTTTAAATATATGTATATGATTATTATTTTTGATATATATTTTTATAATATAATAATATATATATAGAATATATATTTATATATAATATATATATATTTATAATATATAATTAATATATTTTTAAATAATATTAAAAATATATATATTTTTAAAATTTTTTTAAATATATTATTATATATTTTTAAAAATATGTTGTTGTGTTTTAGGGTTAAAAAAGATAAATAGGGATTAGATTTTTAAAAATATTTATAGTTTTTTAAGGTTGAATAGATATTTATGTATAATTTTATAGATTTTATAGGATATGATATAGTTCATTTTATAAATTTTCATTATTTTTACATATTTTAGGTTATAATAAATACTAGTCTATGTCTATGTAAAAAAAAAAAATAGTAAAACTGTCATTCTTTTGCTTTCACTTTTGGGGTAACATTTAATTTTTTATTCACTTCACAGGAAAATCGACCCCCCTCCATGGGCAAGTGGGCGGGTCTGTAGAGTGCTGGGGGGGTTGGGGTGGGTCCGGTGCCTGTGTTGATTGTCAGGATCCCCAAATGGTGCAACGCCTCTGCACCTTCCCCTTGCACGGCCCACACTCAGGCTGCTATGATTCCCCCATGTGGTGAAAAATACTGATTAATGATGTGTGAGTAACTGCAGTTTTTTTTTTTATGGTTTTTTTGTTTTTTTTTTTCAAGTTTGTTCATTGGGTTTTTAAAACCCGAAACTCAGATATTCTTACATTATATTATAAAACAAATGAAGCCCAGTATCTTTTCCACAGTTTGGGGGAGACTCCAATTCACATAGTGGCGGGGAAGGTCCCCTTTGCTTGCTCGACTTTGTGTGCCTTTTTGGCTGTTGTTGATGTTCAAACAAAGCTGGCCTGTTCCCCTTACCTTCGCAAGCATGGACACACAGAGTGTAGGTGAGTGCTAAGTATGGAATGGTTGCTGAGATGTCTTGCAGTGTTTGACATTCTTGTTTTTTATCTTCAACCTATTATGTAAACCCTTTTATGCCCCAAAAAAAGGGAGGGGTACACAAGCCCCCAGGGGCCCGGCTGGACAATCCTTCCAAACTTTTTTTTAAAAATTTTACATGACATATTAATGGGTTAATGGAAAATCTAGTTTCATTTTGAATTAAGGCATTATCAAATTATTGCATTTAAACCCCCCTTTATAACCTATCCAACACAAACATGGCTAACGTACCCAAAAGCCTATCTACCAAAATTGGGGGAGGCATGTCAAAAACTGTTTGGGATTAATTAACAAATTTTCTGTCCATCAGGTGCTGTGCTTGGCTGGGTGCACAGTGCAGCAGAAGAGCCGAGATGGAATTCTGGCCGAGGTGGTCTGCAATGGCCCAAGGTTATGATGATATTGCAGATCCCTAAACAAGCCAGAGGGGTATTTTTACTATTTATTTGTTTTTTTAACACAGAGGTGGAAAGAGTATCAGAACCGGCAAGTAATTAGGTTTCAAAAATACTTCCAGAAAGTTTACAGAAAATTTTTATGGCTTGATAGTTTACATCTTAGGAGGCTTTTAAAATTTAAACAATCAACAAATATCTTATATTTATGGAAGACTAAATTCCTGGAACATTGAAAGCTGCATTGCTAAATAACTATGATATGTGTTCTTTTATGAATGCTTATATATTTAATTTGTTTGAGAAAAAGAACTGAATAGCCTTTATTTATTTCACTTTCACAAAAAAGTTGTATTTGGGAAACAAAGGTTTTGAGTAGAATCAGTAGAGGCAGTAGAACTTACCTTCATTTTTTTTTTTTTTTTAATTTAGATTTTTAAAACAGACTTTTAATTGATTTCTAAAAATTATTATTTTAAAAAAAAGGGAAAAAGCAAAAAAAGCAATTTGGGCACATTTCCCCTTCAAACTTCTTTTTTTAAGGGTTCCCCGGGTTGGGAAGAGTAAGTTTTTTTTTTTTTTATTAATTTGAATAAAATCTTTCTGTTTTTGAATCAATATTTTAGATTTTGGTGTTGATATCAGTACCCCATTCATTTTAACCTTACAAGCGGATGACAACCATTTCCCATAAAAAAAATTTGGGCTTGAAGGGATTGATGTGAACTTTAACACATGGAAAAATTTGGTGCAGGCGGGGGTTTATGAGAAATTTACCCTAAGAAATTTCCTGAGGCCCTGAGTGACAGAAATGATTTGCTTAAGTCCAAAGCTCTTGGGGGTGATGGGGTTTTTTTGGGAAAAGGGGCCTTGCTTTTTTTTCTATTGGTAAATGAATTTTTATGTCCCAACTGTGAGTATAACTGAAAGAAAAAACGGCCAAGGGAGGAACTATTTCCATGCTCAGGATCCTATACCGCCTGCGGAGGGGGCCAGGGTAACAAAAAATTTAAAATATTACAAAAACCCTCCACAGATGACAAGATTTAATTTTTGTCTTATTTCCATTGATTTAGAGCCCAAAGGATGATATAAAGCCCCTTTTAAGGGAAAAAAACTATCCCATTGCATACAGAATCAAATGCAAATAGATTGGGAAATGTAAAAAAAAAAAAAAATTTTAACAATAAAGAGAGAAATAACATTGCAAAGGGGAGGATGGAATCTGGACATGCCAGGGTTTTGTCTGTACCTTGCCACACCCCCAATTAGTGTGGCATCAATAAGTTTAATGCGGGGACTTTGGGCCTTTTGGGTCGGAAGCACCTAATAAAAGGGTTAATGTCACGTTGATAAAATACAAATATAAAATTTTCCACTTGAACAATTTTATTTTCTTCTTTTTTTATTAAAATTTAAAAGTTATTTACCTTAATTACGGGGACTTCGAAATAAAAGGCCTTTTGAGATGGAGCCCCCGTGAGCTCAGGGCAAAACTCTTTTACTTTGAACCGTGAAAATACACAAGGGGGAAGATGTGAAAAAAGTAAGGATTCAATTTTTTTAAAATAAGATTTCTCACTTGACTGAAAATACTGTAAGGAGACACTGAAAAAAGAATGTGATTTTTTACTTTGTGATGCAAAATTACATGAACATCTTTTTAATGATTCATCCCCGAACAGGAACTGTACGTTTTGAGTCTAGAATTTCTTTTGTTAAAACCCCTTTGGGGAAGAGAAATTATTTGTGAATTAACTAATAATTATTTATGAATGTTTTTAGGAAAGAAATTTATAAAGTGAACTTGTCTTTTAATTTTATACCCTTTTCTTTCCAGGTAAATTTTTCGGGTGTGGGAGAACTGCCCTTAGGGAATTTTCTGCCATGAGGCAATTTTTTTCCTTTATGTCATTTATTGGCACATTTCTGTGTTAATCTCTTGTTTTCCCATAAACCCAAACCCATTTGATGTCCAGCTCAACAGTTTTTTTTGGAGTCTTTTGCAAGCCGCTTTCCTCCTAGGGAACCCCCTTAGTGAGAAATGTTGATTATGTTAGTTTTTTTTTTTTTTTTCCATTTTATGTCTGTTTTTTTTTGTCGTTGTTTTTTCCTTTTTTTTTTTTTGGGGGGGGGGGGTTCACCCCCTTTTTTGACATTTGTTTTTCCCATTTCATTTTTTTTTTTTTTTTTTTTTTTTTCTTTTTCTTTTTTTTTTTTCAAATGCCCCTTTTTTCATGTTTTTTTTTTAGTTATACCATTTTTTTGTTTTGTATTTTTTATAAATTTCAAACCCAGTTACATTTACCTTTTTTTGTTATTTTTAAAATTTTTTTTTCAAAATTTGGAAATTTTAAAATAATTTGAAATTTTTTTTGTTTTATTTAAATTATGCAATGCAATATTTTTAAAAAAATTTTAAAAAATTTTTTGGTTTTTTTAATAGAAGGGAAAAGGGAAGGGGGGGGGCCTTAATGGATTTCTTGTATTGAATACCTTTTGAAAGTAAATTATTTATTAGATTTTGTTTTGTTTCTCTCCCGTATAAATTAAGATACTTCATAAAGATTGATTTAGAGAATATAGCCTTACCAAAGTACTAATTTCCTTTAAAGGAAAAGCGCTTGACCTTTTTGGGTGATTGTTTAATGGTCCATGAAAATGTTATGTAGGGGTTTAATGCAACTCAATCATCCCGTCGTTCTATCAACATACTTGCAAGTGACACCAATCACTCAGTGAGGAGTGATGTTTGGTTAAATAAATTCAGGTAGGGGTTGTCTTTGCATAACAAAACCGGAGAGGATTACTAACATTTAAAATATTTATAGGTTATGCATTTACAACCCAAAGTTGTTAATTTATGTATTTAACCAATCTACTGTTAAATGCCTCATGCTCTCTCTCCTTAGGAAATAAAAAATTATTATATTATAAGGATAAGATTTCTTAAAAGATGATATAAAATGTAAAAATAATTTAATTAAAATCAAACTGTTACTAAAATATATTGTTTTTTTGAAATGTTTTTTATTTAATTTTAGAAGATCTTTTTTAACTTTTTATTATTTAAAAATCCCTTAAATTATTTTTTAAAAGTTTTATATTTTATTTTATTTTAGAATTATTAATTAAAATTCCCCTTAATATTCTATTTTTCCCAAAACAAATTTTTAATGTATTTGATTTTAATAATTTTTTATAAGGTTAATTATTATTAAAAAACAAAAAGAAATTTCTTTTATTACAAATAGACCCTTTAAATATTAAAATTATTATTATTTAATTATTTTATTCTATTTTTTTATTTAACTTTTTTAAAAAATTAAATT
>NW_023649493.1:12500-15000 GCF_015228065.2 Penaeus monodon | reverse complement strand
TTTTTTGGGTTTATTTGAAACAGTGGTTTAAACAAAGGGGTTGGGCAGTTTTGTTTTTTCCCTTAGTTTTATAAAAGGAAAAAAGAGTGGGTGTCTTTTTTTCCAGGGGGTTTTGAGAAATGTAGGGGGGAACAGTAGACATTCTCTATGCCTAGTTTTCTTAGTCAAGAAATTTGCACTTACCGGGAAAAATGTAAAGCTCCATTTTTAAAAAAACTCCTTTTGAAGCTGAATTTTAAACCCTTGTTTTTTTTAAATTTTGTTTGTTTGGTTTTGGGTTTGTGTGTGGTGTGTTTGTGTTTTGTGTGTTTGTGTGGTGTGTGGTGTGTGGGTGTTTGGGGGTGGTGTGTGGTGTGGGGGTGTTGGTGGTGTTTGGTGTGTGTGGTGTGTGTTTTTTTGGTGTTGTGGGGGGCCACAGTTTTTAATGGACATTTTGTATTAGTTTATATCTTATATGCCGGTATTGCAATAATATGTTGTTTTTGTAAATTTAAAGCCTTTTTAACTAAATTTCTCATTACATTATTTTTGGGTTATTTGGGTTCCCTTTTTTTTCTTGTCAAAATAACAAAAAAAAAGGTTAGGAAAAGATGCCTGACAAAAAATTTTTTCTTTTGAGGGGCTAGCAGTTTTGTAGAATTAAAAAGATTTTTTTTTCTCTAACAAAAATTTTTTTTTATTTGGGTTGCATTTTGTATATTAGATCATGGTGTCTGATTTAAATTTTTTTTTTAAATACCAGTTTTTTGAGCTTTTGGACGAAAAATTTATGGCTATCGCTTGACTCAAATTTGCATATGACTAACTTTCTTCAGTTCTAACACTGACATTTCTCATTTGATATTGTATATTCCGATCAATTTTTTGGACAGGATAGTACATCTTCACAGATTCTTTCTCGCTATTTTTTTTTTCTTCCATTTCTCTGTGTGGGCCTTAAAAGCAGAAAACCAAAAGGCTCGGATTTAGGTTTTTTTAAACGCTTTTTTTTTTCTCAGCAAATCAAACCATGTTGGCTCCTTGGGTTGTGTGTGTTTTTGTGTTTGGTTGTGTTTGTTGTGGGGTGTTTTGTGTGTGTGCTTGCGGTGTGTTGTGTGTGCGGCCGTGTGTGTGTTTGTGCGCTGTGGTGTGGTGTGTGGGGGGTTTGGGGTGCGTTTGTGGGGGTGTGTTTGTGTGTTTTGTGTGTGGGTTCCCCGTTGGGGTTTTTTTTTTTGTTTTTGTTTGGGTTTTGGGTTTTTTGTTGTTTAAAGTTTTTTATAAAAATGTGGGGTGTTTGTTTTTTTTTTTTTTGGTGGGTGTTTCTGTAATGTTTTGGTGGGTTTGGGGTTTTGGGTGGGGGGGGGGCAATTGTTTTTTAATTTAAATTTTCCTCAAGAATTGGTTGGAATTGTTTTTATCCTGTTTCTGTAAATTATTTTTTTTTTTCTGGCAAGCCTTCTTAAATTTTTTATATAAAAGTTTTTTGTATATGGAAGCCCGCAGTGTCTAAAATTGCTAGGGGTTTGATTTTTTTTGAATTATTTTGGGGAAAAAAGGATCTCCTGCTGATTTTATTACAGAATGGACCTAAAATTTTTTTTGTTATATAAACCCCTTTGATTTATGTAGTTTTCAAAAACTAGAAATTCTGAAATTTCTGTGTTTTGTGGGACTATTTTGGGGGGAGTTTTTTTAATTTGGGTTTTTTGAAATCATTTTTCTTTTTTTTTTTTCGGAAAAGGAATTAATTAAAAATTTTGTGCCTGTAAAGCTTTTTTTGTATATTTCCAGCGAAAGGGTTTATACATTTTTGTGCTAAAGTATTTTTTTTTTATTCATTTTTATAATGTTTCCCCGATATAAAAAAAATCATAAAAGGTTTTATTTTTTTTCCCAAAACTCAAGAGACCATAGGAAAATCTTTTAGTGAAAATATAAAATTTTCAAAAAAACATAGGGAAATTTTTCATGTTTTCTGAAATTTTTCTTGTTGGAGAAGAATTTTTTGAGAATTTTTTAGTGTTTTAGGTCAAAATATCCTAAAAGCAGTCGTAAAATTTTTATATTTAATTCTATGACAGATAAATTAGGGATATATTTTAAAAAAGTTAAAACCCCCTTAATATTTTTCAAGTTAATAATTTCAGATGGAGATTTTCATGCTATGTTTTTTTTTGGTCTCAATATAAAGGGAAAAGAATTACTTTTTTACAAATTCAAATGTCAAAATGTTTTTTTAAAATTATTTTTTTTTATAATTCAAGCAAAAATTGTTAAGAATTATTTATATAAGATACTATATTTAGATCTTTGGGCCTATTTTTCTTTTAAATTTTTTTAGCTTCTGAATTATTTAGTGATCTAATAGATTTATTTATACATTTTTTTTTTGCTAAAACTTTTCTTGACTGAAAAGTAATATGACACAAGTACACATGCATTGAAAGATCATTAAACTAAAAAACAAGCGAGTGTGCAAAAAATGAAGTAAGAATTGTGGTCTTTTTTTAAACTTATTAAA
>NW_023649493.1:0-7500 GCF_015228065.2 Penaeus monodon | reverse complement strand
TCTCCTTTTCCCCCTTTTTCTCTCTCTCTCTCTCTCTCTCTCTCTGCTGGGGGGGACACACCAAAACCACACCACAAACCCAACCCCCCACACCACACCACCCAACCCACAACCCCACCCCACCCCCAGACCCAAAACACACACACCACCCCCCACACACACACACACACACACAACACACCCCACCCCCACACACCAAAACACACACACCAAATTTTTATATTTCACAAAATTTTTAAATCTTTCCATTTAGGCATTTTTTACAAAATAGTTGTTGAAATTTTTATTTTTTAAAATTTTAGTTTAAAAATTTTGTAAAACCCCCTTTCAGTGTGAAAAATGATGGGTGAAATGAATATGAATTTTTTCCCCGTTTAACCAAGTGGGAAAACCCCCATGGCTTTTGGGAGAAAGGGGTCCTCGATATACCAATGGGGGGTTTATGGTGGGGGGCGGTGAGGTCACCAGCACCCACAAACAATACTTCTTTCCCCTATCTCATTAGAATGCAGGTATGTATAAAAATCCCTGTTGGGAACAAGTTAAGGGTGTTTTTATTTACCATTTCTAAATTTAATCTTACTGTGTTCCATGGGAAAAAAAACATGTCCCTAACCGCATTACTTTGTTAGTAAAAGAAGGTTATTGACTGTCTTTCCCCTCTTTTGTCAGCTGAAGATTACAAATGGTTTTTAAATTTTTAGAGGCTCCATTTAAATTTTTTTGAAAAATAATAATAGTATTTTTTTCTGGGAAAAGTTTCTTTTTTTTTAAAAACCCCGGTAAAGCCCAAAAGATCCTGGCAAGAATACCCAGAGCGGGGACCCCCAGACTTTACCAATGGTGTGGGGGGTCAAAATTTTTGTTCTGGCCCTTTGAAGCTCTTTTACCCTAGAGGAAGGAGGGAGGCCGGCGAGGTTAAAATCAGGGGTCCACCGGGGGCCGGCCATGTTTGCCCCTTTTTTCTTCATGGAGGGCCTTTTTCCATGATCGATCAGGTAGAGAGCTTCATATATTGTTTTGGGGGGATATTTTATATGGGGAAATTTTTTGGGGGTGAAAGATCTGTTATAGGGATGTTTGGGGCCGATGAAAATCTAGAGGGATTTATAGCTTTTGCCTTGCATCAATTTAACCAATTTTTAAAAAGATGCATTAAAATGTCTTTGCAGGAAAGGAATTTTAAAAAAAAATATTGGGTTAGAAATTATAAATTTTTAATGGTACACAGAATTCCCCTGAAAGTTTGTATTTTGTTTGGAATTTATAATTCAGGGGGGAAAAAAAAATATTATCTTAATTTTAAATTCTGCAGAAAAAGGGTTTTTCCCCCCTTTTTAAATAGGCCCAAATTTTTTTAAACTTTTTATTTTTTTAAATTTTTGGGTTTCCCCTGTCCCCCGGGTTTTTCACTTCCAACACAACTTTCCCCTCTTGGGGAAAAAAAAAAAATTATTTTAAAAAAAAATTTTTGGGGGTTTTGGGTTTTTTGATTTTAAATTTTTTTTTTTTTAAGGAAAAAAAAAAAAATTTTTTTTTTTGGGTTAAAAAATTAAATTTTAAAAAAAAATTTTAATTTTTTGGATGGAAATTAAAATTTTTTCCTTTTTTTGGCCCCCCCTCCCCCTTCAGGCACTTATTAAAAGAGTTTAGGGGGTTTGGGGAGCGTAAAGATGCCAGCTGAGCATTTTAGTGTGGGGGCCCCCTGACCAGCTACCCCCCCCGGTTTAGACACAAACCCAAAATAAACCGCCTATTTTTTCCACCTCAGCACCCCCAAATTTCCCCAATTTTCCCCAGATGGCCCCGGAAACCCCACGGGAAAGTCAAAAGGGGTTTAAATTTGGTTTCCAGATCGGTTTGAAGAAAGTCAGGATGTGTAATTTAAGGCAAAAGATTTATTTCCCCCAAAACCCCCCCCCCAAAAAAATTTAAGTGTAAAACAAAACAAAAAATTTTTGAATGTTTTGGGTGATTTTTACTTTTCCCTGTGTCTAATGTTTTACATAGTTTTAAAATTAATTTTCCCCTAAGCTTCCCCCTTCCCCCCAAGGCTCCTGTTTTTAATGTTTCACACAAATTTTTAATAGGAATTAGAATGCCCTTTTTATGAAATGTTTTCCGGGTAACTAAAAAAGGGGGTTTTTAAGAAACTTGCATAAACTTAATAAGAAAAGGTTAGGTAGTTATCCTTCAAAAAATTTTTTTTTTTTTTCCCCTTTTTAAATTAAAATTTTTTTTTAAAAAAGGGCCCCCTTTTAAAATTTTTTTTTTTAAAAAATAAAATTTTTTTCCCCTTTAAAAATTTTTTGGGGTTTAACCCAAAAAATTTTTTTTTTTAACCCAAAAACAGGGCCCCCTTTTTTTGGGGGGGGAAAAAAAAAAAGGGGAAAATTTTTTTAAAAAACCCAATTTTTTTTTTTAATTATTTTTTCATGATGAAGTTTTTTTACTTTTAGAATGGTTTTAAAGTGTAAGAAGTTACTTTTTGTTCTTTGGAGCAAGACCTTTGGCTGTTTAAAAAGATCTATGTTTTTTGTTAATAATTTCAATTTTTTTGATTAGATTATTTCATTAATCTGAATTCACAGTTAAAAAAAGGTACTCCAATTTTTATTAAAAATGACATTTTTAATTACTCAGATTGTATATATTTTATCATTTTCCGATCCCCTGAGAAACCAAAAGTAAGGGGTGGTGGTAGAAAACCCCAACTCATTTGTTAAGAAACTTAAAGGGTAGTTTTAAAGCAGTCTTTAAAAATATGTTTTGAGTTTTTGTTTTTGGGGGGAGTTATCCCCATTGTTATTTGGTGAAGATTTTATTGCATTAAATATTGTTTCATAAAAATGCATTTGTATATTGTTTTAACACTGTAATTTTGGGGTATGATTACAAATACTGTAAGTAGTTGTTATACCACAAAAAGAAACCCATAATCCTAGAAAATTTGTATATTTTTTAGATTTCATTCTGCGAAAAAATGCAACAACTTATGAGAATATGCTTTTTGGCACTGATCAGTTTTTAAGCAACGTAATTTTCATTTTCAGATTTTTTTTTGGAAAATTTTACATTTTTGTGATAGAAATTTTCACTTTCATTAATTTTGGTATGTGAAAAAGATATACAAGTTTTTAAAATATATGACAAAATGAAAAAAGGGGGAAAGAAACCTTATAAATGTATATTTTTCCCCGAAGAAAAACCCCACAAAAAAATTTTTTTAAGTTTGAAGTTTTTGGAAAAGGGTGAATGTGAGTTTTGTTTTGTAAACAAAGGGCACTTTGCAGTAGATGAGGATGCACATTTTTTTGGAGTTTTATTTTTTTTTTTTTTTAAGTACTTGTATCTTGTTTCCTTGTGCCCAAAAAAACAGTTGGGGAAAAGTCACTAAAACTTTTCCCCTTTGTAATTTTTTTTTTTTTTTTTTTTATTTAGAAAACTTTAGGGTAATACTGTGGAAAAAAGGTTTTGTTTTTAAATGTGTGAGAATCTGCTAGTTTTAAGGTGAATAAAAATCACATGATGGATCGTAGAAAAATCATATCAAAAAAGATTATTTTCCCTTTGCTTTTGACATTCCTTATATTAGAGGGTGGGGTTTGTCTTTTCATAGTTGGGTGGGGGTGCCATATGACATATTTTTTGCTTTTATACAATAAAATTTTAAAAAAAAAATTCAAGCATAAATTTTTTTTTAAAACCCTTGACATTTTCTGTAAGTGCAGCAGAATTTAATTTTATTTATATAAAAGGAAATTTTTCCATGACTGACGGGCACTTGTGGAATTGGTTGAGTACCCCTATTTTTTTTTCAAAGAAAGAAAAATAATTTAGAAATATTAAAAAAATCTTTTATGAATTTTTCATGCTAAATGGAAGCTCAAAACATTTTAATATCATGATATACGTTACAAAATTTTTAATTTTTAAAAAATCAATAATGACTTGTAAAATTGCAACATATGTGAGCATTTTTTTAAAACAAAAATTACAGGATGTAAGATTTGGGAAAAAGAGGAATAAACGGGAAAAACAAGAGAAAGTGGAAAGAAAAACATGGCAAAAGGGAAAGCAAATGGGAAAAATACAGCCAGGGGGAAAGAAGAAAAGAACTAAAAGAAATAAAGAAAGACAGAAAACTAAAGAAAACTGAAAGAGGGATAATAAAGAGAAAGAAGGAGCAGAGAAAAATTTTGGGGGAAAAAAAGGAACTGAAAAAAATAATAAAAATAAAAGAAAAAAAAAAAGAAACAAAAGGGAAAGGGAAAAAACAAAAAAAAATTTTAAAAAAAGAGAAAAGTTTTCTCTCAGAGAGAAGAGAGGAAGAGGAGAGAGGAGAGAGAGAAGAGAGGAGGGGAGAGAGAGAAGGGGGGGGGGGGGGGGGGGGAAAAAGAAAAAAAAGAGAAAAGAAGGAAAAAGAAGAGAAGAGCAAGAAGAGAAGAAAAAGAGACAGAGACAGAGCAGAGACAGAACAGACGAGACAGACAGAGATGGGTTTCCTGTACCCAAATTAATTGGTTTTTGGGTTTTTCAGACGTTTGTTTATCTCTGAAGCTCCCCCTAAAACCCGGGGGCGAATATCATGCTAAAGATTGAATAAGTAGCAAAAAAAGTTAAAAAAGAGGCCCCAAAGTGAAAATCCCCGCCTTGTCATTTATTAAAAAGAAGAAAAAAAAAAGAGGTAAAAAAAAGAATTTCGCATCTAATTTCCCAATCACCCCCCACACCCCGAACCCCCAAAAGTACTTTCCCCACACACAGTGGATATGCACTTGTGCAGGGGTGTGCGGGGGTGTGCGTGTGGCCGTGCTGCGTGGGCGTGGTGGGGGTGCGGGTTGGTGGTGTGTGTGTGTTTTGCAATACCGCGTACGGGGAGGTTGAGAGCCCGGGATTTCATGGGTGCTGACCCTGTTAATTACACTAAATTTTTTTTTCCCCAAAAAAAAATATATTTTTTTTTCTTTTACGCCTTTACGACGCGAAGTGAATTCATTTTTATTCAAATCATATTCATATTTGATGGGGATCAGGGGATGTTATTTTATAACAAAAATGACTTATGGTAAACTATTATAAATGACTTTTTGGGGCCTTTTTTCCCTTGTATACAGAAATAATTTTTTTAAGACCCTTCTAAAAAAAATTTAAAAGGGAAAATTTCGCTTTTCGTCCTATAACTAAAAAAAATTTTTAAAATTTAAATTTCAGTCAATTGTTCGGCCCCCAGGAAAGTATTCGTAAAAAAATGTATGTAAAAATAATTTTAAATTTTCCCCTTGGGTGGGGTTAGCAATACACTGATCATAAAGGGTCGATGTGTGCGCGGTTTAATTTTCCTTTTCTTTATGTTTTTTGCACAGACTATGAGTTTTTTTTTACTGTTTATTACCTTTATGTTTTAATTTTTTTCTTTAAACATTTTATGTATCTAGTCCGGGGCAAGTTTCTGAACATGTATTTTGTATTTTTTTTCTCCGCCCAGTGACCCAATTTATGCCCTCTTGTTTTTTAAATTTTTCTTTTTATTTATATCTTTTTTTGTATCATTTCTTCTCGAACGTCTTCGGGACTTTCTGCAAGGTATAAAAAATGAAGTGCTTTTCATACACCTATTAGATATGCTGTTACGCCGGAAAAAGATTAGCCCTCTGAAAAAAAGCATTTTAATCAAAAAGGAAGAAATTAAATAACCGTGTTTTTATGAGAAATATTATTTGAAGGAAAAAAAGGTAAAATAACGCTTAGTAGGGGTCCATCTCTGCAAGGGCAAAACACGGGTTCTGTCAGGGTAAAGCAGATTCCCAAAGTTTTGCTTGTTCTGTACCCTGGGGGGGTTTTAACATTGCACTCATTTACAGTTACAGTTGAGTCCCCAAACCCAACCCGGGGCAAGTGGTTCTTTCTTTAACAAAAAAAAGTTTTTTTATTTTATGAATATTATTGTTTTAGTTTTTAAACATTCTCTGCGAAAGTATCAAATTACCCCTTACGAAAAGGCACTGTCGGTATGGTACTTTTAAATGCTGAAAACAAAAATTAAAAAAACAGAGAGAGAGAAGAGGGGGAGAAAGAGAGAGAGAGAGAGAGAGAGACAGAGAGAGAGACAGACAGACAGAGAGAGAGAGAAACAAAATGAGAGTAAGGAAAGAGAGAGAGAGGGAAAAAAAAGGAGGAGAGAGAGAGAGAAAAGAGACCAAAAGAGAGAGAGAAGGAGAGAGAGAGAAAAGAGAGAGAGAGAGGAGGAGAGAGGGGAGAGAAGAGACAGAGAGAGGGGAGGGGAAGAGAAGAGACAGAGAGAGAGAGAGAAAAGAAGAGAGGAGGAGACAGAGAGAGAGAGAGACATTGATTTAGAAGTTTTTCACTTTCCAAAACGCTTTCTTAGGGTCGGTAATAACACTAATCTAAGTAGACTACACAAAGAGCTATCTATTATTATGTTAATTCATTGCTTGCATGTGGATTATACCCCTTGATGTAGTATCAACAATACTGCCAGCACAACTTTGAAGAGTAGCAGTCAGCAGGCGGGTCAAGGGGTGGGTTGGGGGGAGAGGCATTAAAAAAGGGACCCATAAGGAAGGGGCCGGGAACGAAGGGTTTTAATTCTTTAAGCGTGGGGGCACTTTTTTCATTTTCAACTGAGTACCCTTGATTTTTTTTCCCGGCGCTTTAAATTTTAATTTTTCTACTAAGACAAACCTTCGAGAGTGTGTTTTTCTGAATTTTTTTTATGTTTACGGATTGAAATATTCGTTGCTGAATGAAAAACCCCATTTTTCGATATCAGGACTCAAGCTAAGACAGATATTCTAGAATAGACAATTTTTCTCACGAAAAAAATTCAGTTGAAAAAAATCATATCATTTTATAAAAAAAATATGTCTTCTCGCTGTATGAAAATTTAGGTAACCCCGACAAGTTTTTTTACTTTATTCACTTCAGCGAACAATAAAATTTTTACACAAAACTTACTATTTTGAATTGGGTTGGAAAAACCGCCCCAGTTCCTTGAGCGCTGAAATTAAAACAGCATTAGTGACCTCTTTTTAGAACCCAATTTTACCTTGTGTCACGTAAAATCTTGCCCTCATAAAAAAAAACATGCGCATAAGAGTCTGTCTCTATAAAACAAGGCCCACAAGCTCCAAAACCCCGGGGCTGGAACGGCTCTTGCCCAACAAAAAAAAAAAATTGGGGAAAACACTTTTTCAACAGAAAACCAAAAAAACAAACAAAACAACAGAAAAAAACATCAACTTTCAACAAAATTAAAAAATATTTAAAAAAAAGGAAAAGGGGGGAATAATAAAAATTTCGACTTCAAAATGTCCAAAAAGCACCAAGAGAGAGAAAGAAACGAGAGAATAAAGGATGATAAAAACGAGAGGGAGGTTTTATGGAAATCAAAAAAACAAACAAACAAAAAAAAAAAAACATAAAGAAAAAGGTTTCATGGGATCCGATAAAACCCAAAAACCAAAAAGGTTTTCCAAA
>NW_023649492.1:5000-6371 GCF_015228065.2 Penaeus monodon | reverse complement strand
ATATTTTTTGTTTGTGCGTGTGTTTTGATATATTATATTACACATTAAGGAGAGACACAGACAGGAGAAAAGTGAGATATACTGGATATATATGTGTTATATATAAAATATTATACTATATATATATATTTATTAATATATATATATATCAATTTATAATACTTATATGTATAATATTAATATTTTATAATATTATAAAATATATATATATATATATATGTATATATACATTATACGAACATTATATATATATATATTATATATTATAAAATATACCCTATTATATAATTTGTATATATATATATATATTATATATAATATAATATATATATTTTATATATATATATATATTCATATATATATATTATATTATATTTATATATATATATATATATTATATTTTATATATATATATGTATATATATATAAAATATTATATACTCTATATATATCCTAAGTATATATATATATATCTATCTATCTAATATGTATATATAAATACACATATATATATATTATTATCTATATCTATCATCTATATATACATATATACGACCTATATACTATATATGTATCTATATATCTCTGATATATATATATCTATCTATATCATATCTCTATTATCTCTTATAAATATTCATCTCTTCTCATAGGTCCCTGTCTATACTACAATATTATATATCATATCTACTATATAGTCTTATATATCTATAATATATATATATAGATATATATAATATGAATGTATGTATAACACCCCACAGCAAACACATGCAACCATGTTTTGTTTAGGATCTATAAACATGTGAAATTATATATATTACCCGATCTACACTATATGTAGATACACACACACACACACACACCAAACTCACACGCACACACACACACACACACACACACATACACCGCACACACACATACTCACATATATATATATATGTATATATATATATATATATATATATATATTATATATTATATATATATATCTGATATATATATACTTAGGTTACGGTTTACATTGGCCAAAAGCAAGGATACTTTTAGGTTAGATTTAGGTTTATGTTATGTTAAGGTTAGGTTAGGATATGTTTAGGCATATGTTTAGGCTAGGTTTTTAGGATATGTTATGTTTTAGGTTTTAGGATAGGTTTTAGGTTAGGTTTACGTTCGGTTTTGTGTTAGGTTTGGGTTATGTTTGGGTTAGGTTTAGGTTAGGCATAAGGTTAGGTTTGGGTTAGGCTTGGGTTTTTGGTTTGGGTTAGGTTTGGGTTAGGTTTAGGTTAGGTTTGGGTTAGGTTTAGGATCTGTTTAGTTAGGTTTGGGTTCGGTTTGGGTTAGGTTTAGGGTTAGTTTAGGATGGGCTTG
>NW_023649491.1:0-2500 GCF_015228065.2 Penaeus monodon | reverse complement strand
ATTTCCTTATTTTGCGCTTTTTCGATTTTGGAATTTTTTTTATCACTTTTTTATATTATATATGGACACAATTCCTTTATTATCATCATCATTTCGATTATCATTATTATATGTTTATCATCATCATTATTCATATTTTCAATTATCATATACCATTATCATCAATTATTGCAATTATATCATCATATTGCAATTTTTATATTTTATTCAATTATTGGATTTATAGTAATATTTGTAAATAATTTAATAACCACAACAATATAATATAATAAAATAATATAAAATAATAACAATTTTAATAAATAATTTATATCATTATCTTAATTAGTATCGTTATTTTTTATATTATACTGTTATAAAATTTTTTTGAAATTTATACTATAATTAAGATAATAGTAATAATAATAATAATAATAAATAATAAAAAAATAATTAAATAATAAATTAAATAATATTCAAATTTATCAAAATTCTCTTTATTCTCACTTTTATCATCATTATTGTTATGATTAATACAATTCTGGTAATTATTATCATTATTACCCTAATAATTGCCGAAATCACCAAAGAAATCGAAAAAACGTCATTTTGGAGTATACTCTCAAAAGGCTATATTTCGCTAGATTTTGCCGCTTTTTCGACTTTTGGGAATGTTTTTCTTATACCTTTTTTATATTATATATGGACACAATTCCTGTTATTATCATCATCATTATCATGATTATCATCATTATTATCGTTATCATCATCATTATCATCATTATCATCATTATCATCATCATTATCATCATTATTGCAATTATTATCATCATTATTGCAATTGTTTGTATTATTATTGCAATTATTGGAGTTATAGTATATATTTTTGCAATAATACTAATAACCACAACAATAATAATAGTAATAACAATAATAATAACAATAATAACGATTTTATAATAATTATTTATATCATTATCTTAATTAGTATCGTTATTACTGTAATTATTACTGTTATAATAATTATTTTTGCAATTATACTACCAGTACAAATAATAATAATGATAATAATAACAATAATAATACTAATAACAATATATAACCACTAGCATTATTATTATTATACTTATACTTATTATTATTATTGTTATTATTACAGATATAATAGATTTTTTGGCAATGATACTATAATAATTAAGTAAATAATAAGATAATAAATAATAATAATAATAATAATTATAATAATAATAATAATAATAATAATAATAATAATATTTAATAATATCAAATGTTATCAAAATTTTTTATTCTCACTTTTATCATCATTATTGTTATGATTAATACAATTCTGGTAATTATTATCATTATTACCCTAATAATTGCCGAAATCACCAAGAATCGAAAAAACGTCATTTTGAGTATACTCTCAAAAGCTATATTTCGCTAGATTTTGCCGCTTTTTCGACTTTGGGAATGTTTTTCTTATACCTTTTTTATATTATATATGGACACAATTCCTGTTATTATCATCATCATTATCATGATTATCATCATTATTATCGTTATCATCATCATTATCATCATTATCATCATTATCATCATCATTATCATCATTATTGCAATTGTTATCATTATTATTGCAATTATTGGAGTTATAGTATATATTTTTGCAATAATACTAATAACCACAACAATAATAATAGTAATAACAATAATAATAACAATAATAACGATTTTATAATAATTATTTATATCATTATCTTAATTAGTATCGTTATTACTGTAATTATTACTGTTATAATAATTATTTTTGCAATTATACTACCAGTACAAATAATAATAATGATAATAATAACAATAATAATACTAATAACAATATTATAACCACTAGCATTATTATTATTATACTTATACTTATTATTATTATTGTTATTATTACAGATATAATAGATTTGTGGCAATGATATACTAATAATTAAGATAATAGTAATAATAATAATAATAATAATAATAATAATAATAAAATAATAATAATAATAATATAATATAATAAAATAATAATAATAATTTTAATAATATTCAAATGTTATCAAAATTCTCTTTATTCTCACTTTTATCATCATTATTGTTATGATTAATACAATTCTGGTAATTATTATCATTATTACCCTAATAATTGCCGAAATCACCAAAGAAATCGAAAAAACGTCATTTTGGAGTATACTCTCAAAGGCTATATTTCGCTAGATTTTGCCGCTTTTTCGACTTTTGGGAATGTTTTTCTTATACCTTTTTTATATTAATATGGACACAATTCCTGTTATTATCATCATCATTATCATGATTATCATCATTATTATCGTTATCATCATCATTATCATCATTATCATCATTATCTCATCATTCCCTTATTGCAATTATTATCATCATTATTGCAATTGTTATCATTATTATTGCAATTATTGGAGTTATAGTATATATTTTTGCAATAATACTAATAACCCAACAATAATAATATAAT
>NW_023649490.1:0-6372 GCF_015228065.2 Penaeus monodon | reverse complement strand
CGATTCCGGTGGACAGAGGACGCCGAGGACCAGGAGAGAGGACAACAGGGACGAGAAGACACGAAGATGCCACCAGGACAACACACAAGAACGAGACGACCAGCCAAGTTAGGTCACCCGTGAAGGCGCCTCGAGAGCGAGGCGCGAGTATGTGGCCGAGCAATATAGGATGTGCATAATTCTATTTCTGTTACCAGTGGCTGGTGACCACGCAGATCCAAAGTCCCAAATAAGAACCACCCGCTCAGCGAGAACGGAGGTCACATTTTAAATCTCACCTCGTTTGACCGAGAGTTCGTCGCCAGCAACCACGCGATAAGGTCAGCTCCGCCCTCTCCCTCCGGGCAGCTGACCGCGACCCGCATACCGCCATACCCATAACTAGATATGTCTCGTGTGTTCTTATACTGGTGTGTCAACTCTTAGAAATAACGAGTGAATGCCGTTAACAAGTATAACTACCCCTCTGCTCACCATTGTACAAGGATGATAGCCTTTTTCAGTGTGTGTGTGTATGTATGTATATGTGTATATATGTGATATAGGTGTGTGTGTGTGTGTGTGCGTGCATGCGTGTTTATATATATGTATGTATGTAAATAATGCACACACAGATATATATATATATATATATATATATATTATATATATACGCACATATTTACATATGTGCGTGCGCGCTCACACCCACACATACACACACGCACAGTTTCATATATAGATATCTATGTATGTATATATGTATATATATACATATATGAATATATGTATATGTATATATATACATATATATTTGTATATACATATATATATATATATATATATATATATATATATATATATAAATATATGCGTATATATATATATATTATATATATATATATATATGTATATATTATATTATATTTATATAATATATATTCATAATTATATATGAATATATATTATATATATATGCATATATTATTATACATATATACTATATATATATATATACATATATAATATGTATACATTGTAAGATAATATATATTACACACATTATATTGTATATATATACGTACATATATATTATATATATGCATATGATATATATATATTATTGTGTATATAATTATATATTTATATATAATACACACACACATCAATCAATCTACATCTACATATACATATGAAGAAGAAGAAGAAAAAAATTATTCACACTTAATGTATCGAGAAATTACGCCTTTTTCCGTGCTAAGAACTGACTGGACAATCACGAATTTCGTGTTTTCCATTTCTTCAAATTTTTTATTTAAAAATCATAGTCAGACATCCCACTCTCCTAGGAAAGGGAAAAAAAAAAACAAAGTTACCCCCCCCCCCCAAAAATATATGATAAACCGGTTTGCCTTGTGTGTGTATGTCCCTGATCTAAAAATAAAACACACACAAACAAACCTCATACACAACACACTAAGGAATATAATTATAATATTGTGTGTATATTATGAAATATATGCACGCCCCCCCACGGCCCACGCACGCACCACGCACACACACACATAGTAGAGGGGAAAACGCCCAAAGACCATGACAAACCCCCATTTTTAAGAGAGAGAGGGGAGAAGAGAGAAGCGAGAGCAAAGAGGAGGGAGAGAGAGAATAAGAAAAGGAAAGGGGAAAAAAGAGAGGGGGGAAAGGGAAGAGAGAGAGGGGGGGAGGGAAGAAAGAAAGATTAATTTTTAATCCTATTTTTTTTTTTTTTTTTTTTTTTAATACTTTGAGTTCCAACAAAATAGTGCGCCGTTACACCCTCAAAAAAAAAAAAAAAAAAAAAAAAAAAATCATTAGGTTTAAAAAGGGGAGCAAAAAAGCACTTTCCTCCTCACTTGTCATCTTTTCCATCTAAATCTACACTAATAAAATGCACTAAAAAATCTCTGGGGATGAAAACTAAACCCCCCCCCCGGCCCCCCCCCATACCCCTTCCCCTTTGTTTGAAAATGAAAAACGCTCAGTGGGGTTTTCAGCAATGTTTGAAGGGTGCTATGCGTGTGTGGTGGGGGGAAGGGAAAAAAGAAAAAGGTTTGGACCCCCCCAAATGCAACAAATTCCATTAATAGGTACGTAAAAAAGTAAGTAATGAAGCAGATTTTAATGTTAAGTTTGGTTTTGTTTTTTACATTGCTCCCGTGTATCGCGAAACCCAGAAAAACCGGATAACCTTTCCTACCTTTATTATTCCTAGACAGGGGAAAGGGGGGGGAAAGCCCCATGTACCCCCTCCCCCCTTTTTAAACCTTTGTGTCAAATGACCTCTGTTTTGAAAAGATATTGTGACACATACCGTCAGCGTTGAGGGTACAGAGAGCTGCACAATCACAAATAGTCTTGTTTGGAAATTGAATTTAAAAACGGCATACACCGAGTCTGGCCACCAATTTCAAAAATGGCCCGTACCTACCATAAAAAAAAACATTTTTAAAAAACATTGTAATGATCAGATGGCAAAAACGAAAAAACTTTTAAAATGATATTTAAATATAAAATTGCCCCAAATTTGGGGGGCATTAAAGGGAAACAAAATAATGCTTAAATAGTTAAGAACGGGTAATAAATATAAGGGAAAAAACGAAAAAAAAAACGATAACATTTGAGAAAAACAACCCAAACAGATCTAATAGCATAAAAAACGAGAGGAGAGATGATGAGGAATAAACAAAAATAATGATAATAATAAATAGCTAATCGGAAATGATTTCTAGGGTCGTCAACAGAAAACGCGATCATTATAGAAAACAGACACAGAGAAAATGAATGAAATGGACTATAGAAAAAGACATTTAAACCCTTGGTTGTGTGAGGGTGTTCTGAACTCGTCTCTGAACGGTGACATAGGAGCAGATATTTTCTTTTCCGGGCCCCGCTGCAGATAAGCCTGTATGGTTCCCTGCTCTGTTTCTTATGCCTAGGGGGATGGGGCCGTGTCCAGTTCCCTCTATGTCTGTGCGGCCGCTCTCGGTAACATAACCAAAACTGTTAATTATACTCCGTTCTAATCTGAGCAAAAGTTAAAACAGGCAACTTACCCTTGATTCGTCAAGTTTTTTTTGAGATGGAAAAAAAAAAATAAAACTAGAAAAAAAGTATTGTATATAAGTGTTTTAAATACCAAAACACATGTAAAAATGAGTTTTCTGCTGACAACTAGTAATAATGTACATGGAGGATCCCTTAAAATATCAGGATTTGCAGAGAACATCATTAGGACAGATATTTCTACACATACACACGCACGCAGGCACACACAACACGCACACGCGCTCGACGCAACGCACAACACAACACACACAACACACACACGAACAGATATGCACACATACGCACGCGCACACACACACGCACGCCCCCACACACACATATATATAACAAATCCTTTACACAACGCCACTCGGATCGAAAAGTAAATGAAAAAAAGAGCAGTGTATATTTTACTTACCTGTTGTACCTGATATATAATCATCTAACCTTAGGGTTTTCGTGATACCTTATCTAACATCGCCTGTCTACGTTGCAAGTGTATCATCTTTTCATTTATTTAAAGTCTTTTTTTTCTTGGTATTTCTCCATTCTTTTTGTCATTAAAGGTAGAGTATTAGATTAGAAAGTTTTGTTATATCTGCGTTGTAAAGTTGGCGTCCGTTGAGTGTGAGTTAAAAATTAAAGGCTCTATTTTCATTCTCTCCTACGGTTAGTCGGTGTTCGTTCAGTGGCGATAGTTTTTAAGGTTTCGGAATTAGGCGGGGCTACCCACGCTGTCGAAGTGAGTTTATTGAAATAATTGCTGTTTTTCATTTTCTGACTGTCTTTTGGTATTTAAAAAGAAGCTGAAGGATAAAGGTAAGCTTTTAAACAAAGTGAGAAATTTTAAGAAGATTTAAATAGCATGGAAAAGGGTGGCCGTCATGGTGTTTACATGCATGAAAAAAATATGACTATATTTCCCGCCTCCCAAGCTTAGTGCCTAAGCGTGAATTGATAAATATTAGTTTGGTAATAACAACGAAAAATATAAAAAAACTAGCTATCGTTGTAAAACTAGAAATGCATTCCTACAGCATTTTCCCATTTCTAATGTATTTGAGTGACGCCACATGCAGGTGAGTAAAAAAAAAACATTTTAAAAGCTTTAAAGACCTTTAAAGCTCGTCTCGTGTGTTTCCATATGTGTGTTGTACGACTCCTAATAAAGAGTCACGCCGTTATACCAGGATCACTACCCTGCAAAGCCATTATAATAGGGTTATAGACCCGTTATACCTACACCAATATTGCAAAGATTGCTTTTGCAGACAATGACCTGTGAGGTCTCCGACCTTCCCCCCCCTCCTCCCCATCCTGTACTGCAACTCCAGTGAACGGCTTCGCGAAACCTCTCGTTGTTCACTCCAGGAGGTATAAAACCTATTTAGATATCTCTTCTCACCTCCACCTCTCCCACAGGCCTGGAATAATCTAATGGTTAGAACAAAAGGAACTCGAGGTGCAACACTCCTGTAGGAGCCACGGCGTGGCGAAGTTTTGCCCTCCCCACGCGTGGGAAAACTATGAGGGGGGGACTATTTCATTACAAAGAGTTCCCTTGCATCTCGGGACAGAATGCAGGACCTGGACTTCGGTCGCTGGCACTTCGCCGAAGCCCAGGGCAAGCCACTTATCCCGCGAGTGAGGAGGATGCCCGCATATGGTGTTGCCACAAGCGGCTACCGTTTTTATATTTGTATTTCTTTTAAATAAACATATGTATTTGTATTTCGGCACAGTCACTCTTAAACAATAACAATAAGAAAGTCATGGGTCGAATCCTTTTTTGTGTATTTTAAGTATTTATTATATTGTTATATCTTTTTTTAAGTCTCCACGATTTTATTCATTTTAATTCAGTGCTTTAATAATTTATTTTTACTTTCTTTATAGAATTTTATTGGATTTATTAAATTTTCCGATGTTTTTTCTTAACAAGCTCATTTATTATTTGATGTTGCGTTAGTAACTTTTTAGTACTTATTATATGAATATTATAATTTTATATTTTAGACATTCTTTTAACGTAGTTTAATTATTTTAAAAGTCTAAGAAAGAACCCTTCTGTACAAAAGTCTGCCGCGTACGAGTTAATGTGGGGAGGCCTAAAACAAGAGCCGGGGGATTTCGGGGATGGTCTTCGTCCTGCCTGCAACTAAGGAGTCCCCGGAATGGGTCCTTCCTTAAGATAAGTGGTCGTGGTGATATATTACACAGGAGTGAGAAACATTTGTGGAGATATTTATTCGGAAAGTGACCTAGTGATTTGGTGCCTTCTTATCGTATTTTACCAGTTTACTGTTTACTGTGCCAGTGATTTCTATGTTTCGTGTTTTCAAGTGTTTCTGTTGTGTACTGTGCCAGTGCTTTTATGTTTCGATATTTTACTGTCCGTTTTATTTTAATAAATGTTTTATCAGTTATACTTTCATATTACCGTCTCCCTCGCAAATTGTAAAAGGAAAAGGATCTATTCATTGAACCCGTTAACCAGTCCTTTCTATCATTAATTACTCTACCCATTGCGTTGCAGAGTTCTCCCCGCACACGCCTCTCCTCGGCTTTATTCCACGTTACCGAACCTTTATATTTTCGCACCCAACACCTACACCGTACACACTCACCAATTCCCTTGCCCAGCTTAGACAACTAATCACAAACTCAACCACCCTTCCCTAACATTAACTATAGTGCTACATGACCTTAGATGTCTAGCACATTTCTCTTGCTTTTAACCATTAACCATTTAACACCTACACCGTACACACACGCTACATTCACGCTTACCCAATCTATCGCTCCTTTCCTCATTTAATCTTCTACACTATTCCCCTTCTTACAACCACATACTCGTTCCCATACGATAATAATGGGTGGTGACAGTGACGCACTTTTTACATTTTCTTTGCGAAATATAATTGTATCAGTTCACTACACAACCCCTCTCCCCCCCTTATCCTCCTCAACTTTTTTCCCTTAGTCTCCCCTACCTCCTTTTACTCTCTTCAAGATTTTCCCCTCTCCCTCTTCCTCTTCTTCACGTATCATCCTGACTCTGTCCCTATTTACTCTACTCGCTATCCTTCGTCTCTCTAAATACTCGTTTCTTCTCTCACTTCTTCGTCATCTCTTTCGTCCTTCCTTAATTTCCCCTTTCCTTTCTAATATTGCGTTCCTCCTTACTTTCTACCATGTGATTCGTTTTCTTTCGTCCTTCGTTATGCTATTTATACTTTCTTCGTTTTCTCTCATTTCTTATTCACTTCTTTCGTTCATTTTTCTATTCTTCTCTATTCGGATTACGTT
>NW_023649489.1:0-6373 GCF_015228065.2 Penaeus monodon | reverse complement strand
AAAAATTTAAAAAAAAAATTTTTTCCTTTTAAAAATTTTTTCCCCTACATTTTTTCAATAGGCACAATACAAGGGGGGGAAACCAGCATGCACACTGCACGAAAGCTTATAACAGGGAAAACACAAATTTTTATCAGGTCACAAAGGCACCACGCGGCTTCACAGGAGCAGCCCCCAAACCGCTCTCTTGGCTTGTTCCTCCGCCCCCTCCGCCACACCCAACTGCGTCATGTTTGCCCAGGCCCCTTCATTTTAAACCCAATCCCCAGGTCATCCTTTTTATGTTAACACGTTTTTTCGACAGGCCAAAAAGACCCACGGCGTAGCACTATCCCCCCCCCCTATAAGCAACGCCCCTCTGCTCTGACATACGTAAACCTGAAACAAATACAGAAAAATTTTTAAATAAAGTTAGCCCTAGGACCAAAAAAAATTTTTCTTTAAAAACAAAAGAAAACCGTTTTTAAAATCGGGTTCTCAGAAACACAAAAATCTGTCATCCAGCGCGGCTTTCTTGCTCCGCTGGGGCCCCGCCCCTGGAGGGGTGTGGGCGGCGGTAGATTGACAGGGGCCCCAAGGGGTATCTCCGTCCAAGACCTGGCTCATGGTCACCATTGACGTCTATTGCATCGCCCCCACCGTCCAAATGCTCGTCCTCATCCGGTCAGCGTCTGCCAAGTCCTCATCGCCGCACTAGGGCTAACGTTATCTTTTTTTAAACCATCCCCCCCAGGAGTAGCTTCCGCCCCCATGGTAAACGCCACATGGCAGAAAATCAAGGCCTTGGGTACATAGCTTGGCCTTTGCATAGGTTTGACATCCCCAAAAATTTGCTCTTGTTGATAAAGTTCATGGCCCCTGTTGCCAGACCAATCCGTTACTGACTTTTTGGTTAACAGCCCAGGGATTGGACTACGCTACCAATGTATGCAAAACTCTATGTGACTTCAATGTCTCACCACAAGCATGGATTCAACTGAACATCTTCCCTAATAGACCCCCAACAAGTCCTAAATAACTAGTGAGACCTATAGGCTCCAAGGCCTCGCCTCATTGCTAAATGCATCAAAGCGCCACCACCATGACTCCAGGCACTCAGGAAGGATACTAACATCATCAGCAAAGTCAAGGTCTCAGACCTTGATATTGCCAGTGTGCTCCCATACTGACTTTGCGGTAGTAGCTCGGAACATATCCAACCCATGCAGGTGTTGAAAAAAAGTGTTGGTGCAAGCCTGCCTCACCCCCTAATAACAGCAGGGGAAGAAGTTGACATGCCCCCACCCACACTTTACAGAACTTTCAGTAGCGGTATGACTGCTATTAGGCCAATAATGTGTGTCGAATTTCCTGAGTCTCAAAATATCCTATAGCGATTCTCGATGGCTGCGCGAGTCAACGCCATTCTTGAGGTCAATGTAGGCTGCAAGCAACTACGACCGAACTCACGACGGTGTTTCACAATACTCGAGGTCGCTAGGACACGGTCTATTGTGGAATTGTCAGGGAGTGAATTCCAGACTGCTCCGTCTCTGGGGCTTCTTAGAAGGTGGTCGCGATCGTTCAGAAGAATGTGGGAGAAAACTTGCATGGTATGCTGAGCAAGGTCCTGCCCGGTAGTTGCGGCTACAATACCAACGATCACCTTTCCCCTTCCAGAGAGGGGAATGACCACGCCCCTCAACAAGCAGGGGAGATGTGTACCATGACGCAGATGGCAGTCAAAAGACTGCATGCAAGCCCCGTGCTATAGGTTCACTCCTGCCTTAGCAGTTCAGCAGGGATATAACTACTGACTTCACATAGGCTTTCTCACACTTCAGCTGGAAATCAACATCCTTAACCTCCGTTAGGGTAGGAGGTCCTACTGTTGGGTGGGTCCGGCACAGGTATTGTGATACCACATACATCCAAGCTAACTGTTGAGGGTCCATCTGGTAAAACCACTCAAAATATCAGCCAACGTTCACGAACCCACAATGATCGGAGATGATTGTCCATCCACTGAGCGGACTGCATCTCTGCGAGGAGGGTTTTTAGAGTTCAGTTTTCTCAGAGCTTGGTAGGCAGGGCGAAAGTCATTTACAAGAAATGGTTTTCAGCAAGATTCCTGTGAAATTTTTCCTTGTCCCTTTCAGCGTGTCGACCCCTATGCAAAAAGAGCGACGAAAGACCTGTTTTGCCATTACCCGACCCATGGGGAAAGCTTCAGGGGCCCTCCTGTAGCTAGGGAGAGGAATCTCCCTTTCCCCTCGGTCGTATGCCAAGGACTACAGCGCTGCTTCGGGGTTTTTTTGCGCTTGAAAAACTCCACAGAGCAACTGGTCTGTCAGGTTATCTATAAAATAAAATTATACATATAATATACCATAAGATGCGTATTATTTATAAATATATATATATATATATATATATATATATATATTATAATGTATATTAATATATTAATCTATAATTTAACATATATATAATTCATATATATAACAACGAAAAAAAAAAAAAAAACTTTTTTTCATTTTCAGAAGCCCAAAAAGCCCCTCTGAATTTTCAGGGTTTAAAGAATATGCTGCCCGTTGGAAATTCTTTGTTTTTATAGACCCTTGTCAGGGATAGGGAATGTGCCCTCTAAAGCACCCAATACTCCTTTAAAATTTTGAAATTTTTCCTACTATTTTTTCCGGCCTTCCAGAAACACCCATGGGAAAGAAAAACCCGGAAAAAATACGAAAGCTGCATGAAAAAAACGTTTAAATTTCAAGTGTGCCCCCCACCTAATTCCTGCATTTCCTGGAACGGCCAGACAGTTTTTTTCACCGGGAGAGAGTGAAGTTAAAGGTTCCTTTTCTGCTGGGTTTCCTACTTAAAAAAATGCCATTGAGTTTTTTTTCCCTGTAGTTCTTTACAGTTTTTCTTTTTTCCTTTTTTTTTTTCCAATGTTTTTTAGTTCAAGTTGGGGTTTATTCTTCCCCTTCGTTCCCTATGTCCTTTTCCGGAGCGATGAGCGGTTTTTTCCCCCCCTTCCCCGGTCGCGGAGGGTTGGGGATGAAGAAGGTGTTTTGGTTGCAATTCCTTTTTTTCTACCAAAATCTATTTTCAATGGATGACATGAGCAAGGGGATCGAGTTTTCCCCCTTCTTCCTCTCCCCTGCTCGTTTTGGGGGCGTTTGTTTTTCAGGGGTGAAGGGTACTTATTTTGTGAACGCCCGGGGCTTCAACCTTTTCCATCGACGATTTATTTTAGGTTTAAAAACAAAAACGAAAAACAAGAAAATTTTAAAAACAAACTTCAAACTAAACAAAACCTAAACTTAAAACTACAACTCAAAAAGCCCTTTGAACAAAAGAAATGAATTTAAAAAAAAGGCTTAAAAGTAAAACCCCAAACTAAGGAAATCAATCTAAAATACTTAAATAATGAAAATTTTAAAACGAAATTTAAACTAGAAAAAACATTCCAGAAAAAAACCCGGTACCCCCCTACAGATAAATGAAGCATTAAGGAACAGAAATATCAAAAACCAAAAATAAATAATGTTAAAAAAAAGAAAAAGACGGGGTCTTAGGCAGTAACTTGAAGTGGTATTTAGCAACCCTTGGTATTTTTGGGGAGGGCGGGGAGAGCTCGGTGGGGGGCGATGTCAGTTCGTCGGGGGGCCCCGACCCCTTTTATATTGCTTTGTGTTGCGGGGATGCTGCAAAAAACGTTCTTTCTGTGAAAGGGATTATCCTTTCCCCCCAACGTCTACACGACTAACGTTGGGAAGACGAAAGGCTGAAACAACAACGTTTTCACCTGGCTCCCTGTTGTCAGGGATTGGTAAACGTGATTAGGTATTGTTGGAGACGGTCTGGAAAGGTTGGTTCCCGCTTAAAAGGCGCAGTGGTACACGTTACAAATTTTTCCCGGGCCTAAACCCCCCCAGTCCAGGGGCCTTTCACTAAGCTGCAAGGGCACCATGTTTTTATAGTTTTCCCCCCAAACCTAGTGTTAACAAGCATTGGTTCCATCTTTGGTTCCTTCCGTGGTAAGGGCTCCTCCCTAGAAGGTGGTGGAAACCCCCGGGTGATCACGTTTCCCCAGTCACCTCAGAGGGTTTTTAAAATTTCCTGGTTTTTTGCTTTTTTTTCCCCGTAACTTCGTGATCAAACCTCCTCCCCGTTCATCGAAGGCGTTTCTGTGGGACATCGATGCTCGCTCCAAACCCGTGGTTCTATGTCCTTGTTTTTCCGCAGTACTTTCGCTTATCACCCCTTTTCAAAACCATCTTGAAATGTAACGTGTTAAAATGCAAAAAACACTTTTTTACTTCCTGGTCCCCACCTTCATTTTTTATCATGTAAAAAATGTAATTTTTCGCACGTAATCACTGTAAAGATAGTGTTTTTAGGCAGGGTTTTTAATCACCACTATGACGTCGCAATTCACTATAATAATACGGAGACAAAAATAAGAAAATATGGGTTTCAAAACCCGGGATGCACTTCAAATTAAACACGGGAAGCACAAAAATAATTACAGTTTTCACACAAACGCCGAAATATGTCACTTTCGGCAAATACAATTTTAAATCCGGACACAGCAGGCCAGATCAGTGGCCCCAAAAGCACTACTTTCCCCGAATTTCTGAAACTTCATCGTTAATCACGTAACAAAAGATAGTAGCACATACGCTAATTTTGTTACTGGGGACGACCTACCCCGCCATCGTTAAAAAGTATGCAAATCTTTTTAAACAAACAGAAAACAAGCACTATCATGGCTATGTGCGCTCTCAAATTCATCACTGATGGGTACAAAAAACACGACACCCAAGTTTCACTTTTTTGTAAATAAAACAAACCGACTACATAAATGAACGCGCATCTAAGCACAAACATACATCGGGTTCACGTTTTCAATTTCACTGCATCACTAACCTGCGGTTTTTTAAAACCCAAAAGAAAAAACAAAAGCTTTTCATAACAATAAGATGATAAAAAGGAGAAAAATGAGAATTTTGATGAAATTTTAATTGTAAAATAATTGAAATGGAAAAATTGCAATAAAAATAAAAAACTTTTATTATTATCATTATTTTTATTATTATTATAATTATTATTACTCTACTACTTTTTATTTTTAAAGATTATTATTTGTGTTGTTAAAAAAAAATATAAATTTTTTTTTGGGGTTTTTTTAAAAAAAAATGTAATCATAACGATAAAATAATGATAATAATATAGCATTTAATATTATTTTTGAAATATTATTTGTTAAATTATTAATATTATTTTTAAATTTTTTTTTTTTTTGTTTTTATTACTAAAAAAACAATTAATGTTATTTTATTTTTATTTTTGTTGTTTTTATTATGTCATTATTTTTTTTTTTAGTTAATTACCAAAAAAAGTAATCAGTAATGTAAAAAAAATTATGAAAGTTTATAATAGTATTATTTTTATTTTTTTTATTAGTATAATTTCAAAAAGTTAATTATATTCAATAGTAAATTTTAAAAATAATTAAAAATTTGATTTTATTTTTAATATTTTTGAAAAAAAATTTCTTTTGATTTGCTCATTAAAATCAAAACCAGGTTGAGGAATGGAAAACCAAACAAAAATATGCAAAAAAAAGCGAACAATTACAAATTAAAACATGTAACAAATCAATTCACGGACATAAAAATACTTTAGATCGTAAGCTCTTTGAGAAAGTCGCAGTGCTGTTTAAAACTAGTTTTTGGGCTTCTAATTTTTAATTTCCCGTATTTGTTTTAAGAAATTTCATACCTTTTTTTATAAAGGCCCAAATGCCCCCAAAAACAACGGGGAAAGTTTTGTTTTTTTAAAGCCCATCTTTTTCCCCTCTATTTCCAGGGCTTTAAACCTGTTTTTTGAACATTTCTTGGGCTTTCGCTGTGGGAGCTTGTCAAAACAGGGTTTGGGGTTTTTTTTTTTGTCCTTTAGACGATATTGGGCGATTTGCCTTATAATGATCTGTGTGAATTTGGGAAAATAACATCTTTACCTTAATAAAATGGTTTGGGTGGTGTTGTTACCATTTTTCTTGCGTTCCGATAGAAAAGTGCTTGAGGGTCTTCCAATGCAGGTACTTTCCTACTTGTTGGGGATTTTTTTTAATATTGAAACCCCACACAGGGGATAAAAGTCTCAACCTTGTCTTTCCAAAACCTACACTTTCGGCGTGCATTTTGCAAGAGTTAGTTTAAGTTTTTTGGAAACAAACTTTATCTTGGCTGCAAGAATAAAACCCCCGTTTCCCCTTTAAGGGGTCGAAGTGGAACAGGGCTGGGGGAGGGACTAGCTTTGCATAAGCCTTGTTTTTTTTGACCGAAACTCTATAAGGACCCCTTTAACTTTAAAATTTGGG
>NW_023649488.1:0-6373 GCF_015228065.2 Penaeus monodon | reverse complement strand
GGAGAGGGAAAAAACCCTGAAAAAAAAAGGTATGAAAGAAAAAAGACCAAAATAAAATAGGGTTGTGTTCTCGCAGTTGTTTTTTTGTTTAATGTCTTTAAACCTTTTTTTCCTCTTATTTTGTTATTCTATTATTTTTTTATTATTTTCTTTTTTCTTATTATTTTATTTTCTTATTTGTTATTCCCCTTTCCTTTTTAATAGCTGAGTTCTTTTTTGGATTCCATTGAGGGGGCGTGGGGTGAAACCTCCGCTTGATTTTGCATTGTTTTAAAAATTATGTTTTGATTTTAAAATAATTTGTGAGATTAAGGTTTTTGTGCATTCACTTTTATCAAAAAAAAACTTTTTTGAAAAATGAGAAAAACTAAAAACTGAGAGAGGGGGGAATATCCATTTTTTTTTGCGAATTTATAATGGACGGTAAAAAAGAAAAATTAAAATACAAAAGAAACCTGAATTCATCTCAAAAAGCCATCAAGGAAAACGCTTTTAATCAAATTTTTTACTCCGACGTAATTAAAAAAGGGGGAAAAGAAAAAAAAACCCTTAAAAACAAAAAAAACTAACATGGAAAATGTAAGCAACCACGAGTTTAAAAAGCCAGAAGGTAAAAAAAAAAATTCCGATAATTTCTTCAACTAAGAATTAATGTCTTCCAAGTGGGGGTTTGTGCCCCAAAACCCCGGGTTTTACTTGGCGGGGGGCTACGATTTCTTAATGTTCTTATTTATTATTATCATTATAATTTATCTTTATTAGTATTAAACCCTTTCATCTTGTAATCATATCATTTTTATGTGATTTTTGTTATTCCCCATTTAATATTATAATTTTTATTAAGTTTTTGGGTTAGTCCCTTTTTACGTTATTATGAAAAAATTTTTATAATTACTATTATAATCATTAGCATTTTGTAAATATTTCTTTATATTATATTTGTTACCATTATTTAAATCGTCATCATTATAGAATAGGGTTTATTTCTTTTAGCCTCCTGTTTTAAAACAAAAGGCACCTTCTCGATCGTACTCGCCTTATGTTCCAGGAAATGAAGGAAAGTTAGTGGATGTTTTCAACAGGTATATTTTTACTTCTTTTTTTTTCCTTCCCCGCTCTTTTACAGAATTTTTTTTTTTATTTTTTGTTTATGTTTTTGTGTGTTATTGCAGTAAATTAAATTTCAGCCTGCAGCAGTTTCTATATATATATATATATTAAAATTTTATAAATATATAATAATATTATATATATATATTATAATATTTAACTTAATTTATTTATATATACAAACATTTTATTAACACTGGGTTATTTAGGAATATAATTATATCTTGTCAATTCCAAATTGCCTAAAATCAAAAAAAAACAGACCCTGATTACTTAGATTAAACCCCTTTTTCCCTATGAATAAAGACAGAGAGTAGGGTGTTGAGTCAAATTATATTAAATCAATCAAAGGGGCTATTGGGATGAATAATTAATTTCAAAACAGGGGGCAGTCGGTGATATCCCTTTAAGCCTTTTTTAAACTCTCATTGATGTGGTCGGAAGTACGTATCTTTTTCTTGTCACTGTCCGGTTCTACAGTCTTTTTCATTTTTTATCTATTATTTTATTTCGATAGCACAAAAGCGGTTTTAGCTGATACAATTACCCAAAATTAATTTTAGGTCAAAAAAAAAAAAATGTGTTTTTTATTCTTTAAAATGAAAATTTGACACGGATATATGTTTCTTTTCGTTTTCAAACCTTTTTTATATAACTTTTTTAAATTTATAATTGAATATTCTTTCGAAAACGCCCTGGGATATAGGTTGTATCAAAATTTTTATTTTAAAAAATCAAATCACGGGAAAACGAAATTTTAATTGCAAAAAAAAGTGAAAATTAAATTTAACTTTTTTAAAAAAAGGGTCATTCAAAAGTTTCACCTTTTTTAAGAAATAGAATTGTTCATCACTTTTCTTCTTTTCTTTTTATTGAAAAGTTTATTTTAATTTGGGAGAAGTAATGTAAGATCCGGTCTTTTATTTTACGCCACATACAGCTGATATATTAAAAAAAAAAAATTTTTCTTTTTAATCGAATAGGAAGAAGAAGGGGTCGCATGTTGCCCATAAAATTCAGGGTGGAAATCAATAGAAAAAGAATAAAGAAAAGAAAACGAGGAAAAGAAAAAAAAGGAATCCCAAGAAAAAGTGAACCTCGCGATTGCAAATTTAAATATTGCAGCGGTGCCCATGGAAATATTTAAGTGTTCGTTTTCTGAAAAAACGAAAACGGGGGGAAACGTCTTTCTATCTATATTACTTCTGGTAGAGATAGATAGAATAACGCAGAATGTGGTTTGAGGGGAAATTAAATAGGGATAGACATCACATCCGTAACACAAGATAGATATACGTCGACACACTTTCAGACATATATCTACAAACACACACGCTACATATTTCCAAGCGCGCATCCACCACACACACACACACACACACACACACCACCCACACACAACCCACACTCAAACACACAACACACACACACACACACACACACACACACGCACACACACACACCAACACCCCCAAACGCACACACACACACACACACACACACACACATTTACCCCCCTGAATAAATTTAAAAAAAATCTTGAAGGGACATGAAACAATGAAAGTAAACAAAAAATGAAAACGAAACCAAATCAATTATTTCCCCGAATAAGAAAAGATGATAAAAAACAGATACTTTCAAAACATTCAACCAAATTCATCTATTTTTTTTTCACCTTCAGCGGCGAAAAAATAAAAAACGCCCAAAAAAGAGAAGGAAAACCAATGTGATAAAAAAAAAGAGTGAAAGAAAAAGATTACAAGAAGAAAACACTGGGGAAAAAGGGGGGAAAATGACGTTAGAAAAAAATTATAAAGGGAAAGGGGAAAAGCAAAATAGTAAAATGTAGTTGTAAAAAAAATGAAAAGGAGTTGTAAAAAAAAAGGAAGAACATAGATTGTTAGGATAAAAGAAATAGAAAAAAGAAAATGTGATGAACAAACGCAAAAGAGAGAAACGAAAGAAAGAAAGGAAGACAGAAAGAAGAGAGAAAGAAAGAGAGACAGAAAGAAGAGAGAAAGAATGAAGAGAGAAAGAAAGGGAGACAGAAAGAAAACAGAAAGAAAAAGAGACAGAAAGAATAAAGAAAGAAAAAAGACAGAAAAGAAAGGAAATATAAGGAGAAAAAAAAATGTGCGAAAAATAAAAACAAAGCTTCATTTATGGACAGTTTTTGAGGCCACAACACAATAGGAATGTCCGTCCCAACGGCCATGGCCCAACCATTCCCTTTTTAAGGCCACATAGATAGGGGATACACGTATTTTCCTTTCCGGGCTTTGCATTTTTATGACTGCTGTTTGAATGCGTAATTTTTCACAAGCTCATCTGTGTGCGCGCGTGAGTGTAAGAAGGGTTGTGTGACGGTCTGTGCGTTTTCTGTGGGTGTTGTGCTTGTGTGGGTGTTTTTTGTGGTTGTGGAGATTTCGTAATTGTGTGTGTGTTTGTTTTTTTGTGTGATTGTGTGTTGTGTGTTGTGTGGTGTGTGGGGTTGTGGTGGGTGTGTGTGTGTGTGTGTGTGTTGTGTTTTGTGTGGTGTGGTGTGTGTGGGGGTTTTGTGGAAGTGGTGTTGGGTTTTGTGTGTGTGGCTTGGTTGTGCGAGTATGTATTATCGAGGCGTGTTTTTGTATCGATGTAATAATCTGTGTATATGTTTGTCCTATTTTTCCCGTCTGTGTGTATACTTCTCCGTAGATTTAAAAATTTAAAAGTGTCATTTAAAACGAAACATAACCCGAATTAAAAAAATTTGAGACGATATAAATTATCTTTTAAACACTGAAAATACAGTTTTAAAAATAAAGGGAATAACATTAGTATGGATAATGTGTATTTAGATAAAAAATCCAGAGCTTTTGCATTGTGCTGGTTTCCCAAATTTTTGATTTCAAAAGAAAAAATAAATAGAAAAGGGTTTACAATGAAAAATCTCGATAGATTAGATAGTATTGATAAATTTAACAAGTGGATTTTTAAAAAAGGGCTTAGCCCTAACCTTTTTACGGCGTTTTTGGGGGAAATACCACGCTATGTCTTCAGGTTTAATGGGAGGAGAAATAAATAGTGTTATATAGTGTAAATACTGTAAATTGTAACTGGAAGTCATGTTCTCGCCGCCTTGTTCTCTGTTTTTTTTTCGTTTTGTTTTAGTTTTTTTGGCTGATTATCAAAATTCCGGTTAAATGGGTTCGTTTAAGCTCTAATTGATTCGCAAATTTTCCGTTTGTTTTTCTGGATTTTTGAAGGGATAATACTGTATGAGCTACGGATGAAGTGCAGGCAAATAAGCGCTTTAATCCATTAGTTAAAAACCCGCGTAAACATAGACGTTTATAATTTTCGGAAAATTTTTTTTATCATGTTATTATTATTATCTTATTTTTTAATATTAATATATTTTTTTTTTTTTCAAGAAATAAAAAACGATTTTCCCAGAATAATCTCATAGCACTTTGTTCAAATTTTTGTTCAAGCGAAGTTGATTTTCACAAAGGTGTATTAACCACCGTTTCGATATAAGTACTGAATTAATCCTTGCCAAAGAAAACCATACAGTGACAAATTTAGGTTTATTCAGTTGTGATCAATTTTTTATTTTTCTTATTCGTATCCTTCAAACTCCCTCTTTTCAAAATAATTTTTTTTCCACAAGCACTCGAATCCGCGAAGTTGATCTCTGGAATGCCAAACTAAATCTTCAAAAGCGAGCCCCCGCGACAGAGGAGAGGGAAGGGGCCACGCACTTCCCGAGAAGGAGAGGAGACACTTCCCGTGGGGCGGTGTTAAGGCGGGGGAAAGTGGATAACTGCGGGTGGAGAGAGAGCGCGTGTGGTGTTCCTCGCTGAGTGGGAGCTGAGGAGTGTACGTCAACGTATTTGTTCCCGTATATAAAACCCCCCCGATCCTCCTGGCCCCGCCCCCCCCGCCCACATACCCCAGCGACCACCCCCCCACACCACCGGACGGGGAGAGCTGTCCTCCCGGGCGTTTTCCCCTTCCCTTTTAGCTCTCTTATCTTTTTCTCAACCCTCCTTCTCCTTTTTGTTATTTTTTTAGTTTTCCTTTCATTCTCTCTTTTTTTTTCCTCTCTTTTTATCAGGCTTTTCTCTTTTTTCACCTCTCTGTCACGCAACCTCGGGAATTAACAGCGCCCCCGATCATTCCCGGGAGGGCATAAACTCTGCCTTTCTCGAAAACAGAATCACGGCATTAGAAAAGATACTACTAAAGAATATTCGATTCAGACTGTGATTGAAAATTAAAATTCCTTTGGGGTATCTATCTTTTTTCCTTTTTTTTTTATCTTTTCCCTCCGGCCCATTCCCTTCGCTCTCCCCCCCCTCATTTTTTTCCCTTTCTTTTTTCTCCCTCCCTTTTTCTCTCTCTCCCTGTTTTTCTCTCCCTCTTTCTCCCTTCATCCCCCCCCTTTTTTCCATCCATTTTACTTTCGTTCTGCTCCTCCCCTTCCCTTTCCCCCTTCCACCCCCCTCGCCCCCTTCTCAAAGAAATGGGGGAAAAGGGAAAACTTTAATAAATCGTGGTTTCCGTCCTAGAAATCTCGCCCCTCTTTTTTCAATACATCCATGTGTGTGTGTATAAAAACATATATATTTCATATATATAAAACACATACACAACACATACACATACCACAAAACAACACCTCACACACACACACACCCACACACACACACACACAAAACCCCCACACACACAACACACACAACGCACACAACACACACATGACACAAATTTATATTTATAATTTTTATAATATATAATATATTATATAAAATATAAAATATTATAATAATAAATATAATTATAATAAAAATTAATATAATAATAAATATAAAAATAAATATATATATATATAATATATATATATATATATATATATATATATATATCGAATAAAAACACACACACACACACAACAAACACACACACACATTTCTCTCTCGGGGTAAACACACACCACACACACACACACACACCACCAACCCCCCACCACACGCGCCTACACATTTCATATATATATATTTAAAAATATATAATTTTATATATATATTATATATAAATAAAAAATATAAAAAAATATATATATAATTTTATTTATATATATAATATATATATATATATAATAATATACATATCATAATATATGTGTGTGTGGGATTTTTGTGTTGTGTGTATGTGTGCGGGGGTGTAAAACCCACTGGAAAAATAAAAAAATTAATTTTATTTATAATTAATATATATA
>NW_023649486.1:0-6374 GCF_015228065.2 Penaeus monodon | reverse complement strand
TCAAAAAAACCGTCTTACCTATTATTTTTCATTCTTATCACTGTTGTATAATTGTATTGTTCTTCCTGTTTTGCGTTGTTTTGATCATGTCAATTTTTTAAAATCTTAAATAATTGTTGTTTGTTATAGTAGTAGTAAAAGTAGAGAGAAAATGATGATAATAATAATAAAAATAATGATAATGAAAATGGATGAGATGATGATGATGAGATGTGTGATAATGATAATGCTTTTTATTTTGTTATTTCACCATTTCAGCTTCGTTTTTTACCACTAACATTTAATCATCCCCATTTATTTATTTTTTATTTGTCATTATTATTGTTTTTATCTTTATTCTTATCATTATTGTTTTTTCATTTCATTACTTTGCTATTCATTATCTTTATTATTATTTTCTTTACTTTATCATTATTTTTAAATTTTTACTTTCTTTATTTCTTTATCATTTTTATTTTTGTCATATATTTTTATATTATTAATTATTATTATTATTTTATTATTATAATTTTTATTATTATTATCATTATTATTATTATTATCATTTTTTATTATTTTTATTATTTTATTATTATTATTATGACTATTACATTAGATCTATTATTTTTAAAAAATAATAACTATTTTATTATCTTTAAAAAATTTAATTATTATTATAAAATAAAATTTATTTTATTATCTTTATTAATTATTTTTTAATTTTTTATTATTTTATTTTTATTATGACTATTATCATTATGATCACATCATTGTTATAAAAATAAAAACTATTATTTTTATCATTAAATAAAAATATTTTAAAAATGATATAATAATGTTATTTTATTATAAAATGAGATATCATAATGATAATTTCTAATAATATTATATTTAATAAAATAATGAAATAATGAAATATATAATAATAATAATAATATAATAAAAATAATAATATAAAAATAAAATAATAATAATAATAATAATAATAAAATTTTAAAAAATAATAATGACAATTAATAATGATAAAGAAATAAAGGAAGAAAAAAAAAAAAAATAAAGGTGATAAAATGATTAAAGATGACGTGATGCTAAAATTGGGTGATAATAAATAATAATCATTTAATTACATACAAAATTAATTATATCTTATCATTATATTTTTTTTCTATTTTTAATTTATATCTTATTTTTTTATATAAATAACAAAAATTTTTATAGTTAAAAAAATTGAAGAAAAAAAGAGAAAGGGAAAGAAAACCAAAAAAAGTGAAGAGGAAAAAAAGAGACGGGCAGAGGGGGAAATAAAAAAAAGGGTAGATAAAAAGAGAAGAAGAGGGACCTCAATAGAAGAAAAAAAATGATAAAAGGTGAGGAAAAGGTGTAAAAAAAGAAAAAGAGAGAGCAAGAGATTGGAGAGAGAGAGAAGAGAGAGAAAGAGAGAGAGAGAGAGAGAGAGAGAGAGAGAGAGAGGGGGAGAGAGAGGGGAGAGAAAAGGGGAGAAGAAAAGAGAGAGAGAGGAGAAAAAGAGAAAAAGAGAGACAAAGAAAGAGAGAGAGAGAACAAAGAGAGAGAGGGAGGGGGGTGAGAGAGAAGAGAGGAAAGAGAGTGAGTGAAGAGAGGGGGAGAGGGGGAGAGGGAAGGAGAGGGGGGGAGGGGGGGAGAGGGGGGAGAGGAAAGAGAGGGGAGAGGGGAGAGGAAAGAGAGAGAGAGAGAGATAAAAGGGAGGGGGAGAGAGAGAGAGAGAAAGCCTTTTCGATTTCCTTGACACTTTTAGCAAAGTTGAATGAGTTACAAAGTAAAATGTAAGACACAGAAACGTAGGTGGTAGACAGATAAATATGGAGCAAAAAAAGAAAAAAAAGGAGATGTCCAAGCCTTCCTCCGTCGGGATTGGCCCGATCTGTCGTTTTAAAAGGCGACCGGCTAACAGAGACTTCCCTAATTAATGAAAATTTTGAATTTTTTTAATTTTTAGTTGAGGCAAATGACTTGTTAATGCCCCCAAAGTCCTTCGGGTTGTGTGTGTGTGTGTTGTGTGTTTTTTTTTTTGTGTGTGTGTGCGTGTTGTGTGTGTTGTGGTGTGTGTGTGTGTGTTTTGGGGTGTGTGTGTGGGTGTGTGGTGTGTGTGGGGGTTGTGTGTGTGTGTGGGTGTGTGTGTGAAGGGTGAGTCCTTTATCCTCTTGATTTCTTTTTGTTTAGGAAACCCCCTTTGAAGTAAAGTGTTGATTTCCTCTCTGAATACTTGTGCCGTCCCCTCATAAAAAAAACAAATCTCCCTTCAGCTGACTTTTTCCCCCCCCGCCTCTGCTGCGCCTAAAGCCCGCGGTTCCCGACTTTCCCCTCCTAACCCTCTTTTCCTCTGGTTCTGTTCCCTTTTGTTTCGTTTTTTTTTAACTAGTAGTTGATGATTGTGAATCACACGAGCAAAATTCCAGTTCATTTTAAAAAACTTTTTTTTCATGGGGTAACTCCCTGGTTTTTTTTGATTTTTTCAATAATTATTTCCATGGAAAAATCTTTCCCTTTTTCCTAGCATGAACTACTCTTAATCAATTCCCTATCAGTCCTGCTTTTTTTATTTTCTTTTCCCTATATTTTTTCCCCCTCAATTAAAAAAATCTTTGTCCTGTGCTTTTGCATAAGAATTTCTAAATTATTTCGTGGAGAACCATTCCTAAATTTGGCATGACTTGTAAACGTAATTTCCTCGAGATTTTATCCCTGCAATCTCGATTGTTTTTTAATGCCCTTTAATTTCAGGTAAATGTTGCAATTAACCTCTATTCCCAAATTTTGACCGTTGCGTTAGTCGTTTCATAATCGTTTAGTTCGTTTTTATATTGTAAATCCCGAAAGATATGGCTTTGTTTCTGTCCCAAGACAGATACTGTTGTTCCGTTTTTTGTCCTCAGAGCCAAAAGCCCCCTGCCCGAAACCCCCCCCGACCTGTGGAAAAAAAGCTCCTAGCCGCCGACCTTTTGAGTACCTGTGCGACCTTCCTTCCTGCTCATCTGCGAGTATGACCCCTGTTCACTTGCCCCCCTCACCGTTCCTGTCATCCACCTCATCGTCTATCCCTAAATCGCGGGGACGAGTCTTTTTGGTACCGGACAATTTACCGTCCTCAGCCGACTCCAACAGGTCTACAACCCCACAGGGGGGGGGGGGGGGGTTTGAGGGGGGGGGGGGGGGTTTTATGGGGGGGTTTTTTTTTAAAAAGTTTGGTTTTTTCCCCGTTGGTTTAAAGTTAAGGGATGCTTTCTCTCTCTCTCCTCTCTTCTCTCTCACTCTCTCTCTCTCTTTTTCTTTTTATTCATTCTCTCTTTTCCCTCTCTCTCCCCTCCCTCTTGTCATGACATTCGGAATACTTTTTTACATTTCTAAATATTTATTCATATTTACCAAACACCGGGGGGGGGACATTTATACATAAAAACCAGTAGATTTACTTATACATTTCTTGTAATTTTTGAATTATTTACTCAAAAAAAAACTGTTTATCAAAAATCACTCATACAGTACAAACCAACATTTCCTTACAACCACCCTTCCCCAACCCCACACATTTCCTTTCAAAACCCCCCACTTAAAACCCACGAACTTTCTCACAACCCACACACTTACTCACGACCCACACACATCCTCACAATCCATTTCTCACTGTCACTCTTCCTCCCTACCCAAGCATTTTTTCAACCACCTTCGCCCGCTGCCTTCAGGGGGAACGAGTCTATGCTTAGTGGAGGTGAAAAAAACGCCCTGGGGACGAGGGCCCCTCCCCCTTCCCCTACTCCAAAAACGCGTCTTGAAAAAATCCAATTTCTTGAAATCATCGCCTCCTAAACCCTATTTTGCATTGGCAAAAGGCAACGCCCCACTGTACGGTAAATTTATGATGATCTATCTAATCATTTTGACGATTATTATTCTGCTTCAATTTTTGGTTCTTACAACGCATTGTTTTGATGTGAAAGCAAAACTTTTTTTTCTTTGTAATTTTTCTTATTCTCTTTTTCCCTTTTTTGTTTGCTTCATAACTTCTTTTTCGATTTTCGTTCTTCTTTTTATTTTTTCTTTGGTCGTCCTACTGCGGGCTCTTATTGTTGGTAGTGAAAATAAGCATTTTAATTTTTGTTTGGTAAAAAAATTTTCAACATTTGGGAATTAGGAACTAAAAGTTTTCTATAAAATTGAAAAAAGGGCCTCTTTCTTTGCTCCTTTCTTTCCCCAAATTCCTTCCTTATTTCCTTTTGTTTCATCTCATTCGCGTGTCATACCATCTTTTTAAAGGGATAAGCGAAAGAGCCGACTTTTGGCTGAAAATGAATGGTTTTCCTGCTAAGAAAAAGGGAAAGAATGATAGGGCTGGCTTAAAAAAAAAATTTCTTATTTTTTTGTTATAATATTTTTTTATACTTCCTTTTTGTTTTTTTTTATTTTTACTTATTCACCATCTTAATATAATAATGGAAAAAAGCAGGAAAAAAAGTATTTTATTTATCGGAAGTAGGGTTTTTCAAAAAAATTGCAAGGCGACTGTTTATGCCAGCTGCTACTAAGAAAGGTCATATTGCCGACTACGATAATAAAATTAGTAGTTGTAACTCCCCTTTTTGAGTGTAAGCAGCAAAAAAACAAAGAGGGAAAAAGGAGATACCAATTTTTGTCATTAATTTTAAGGTTTAATAAAATTCCCCAACAAATTCATTTGAGTTTTAATGTTTGGGTGTTTTTTAAATTTTTATTTTAATAATTTTACAACATTATAAAATTATAAAAAAAAGCAAGATAAAAAAAATTTATTACAAAAAGGGTACCCGCGTGAAAAAACCCCAGCGCCACCCGGGTGACTGGGATCGAAAAGCGGGACTTTCAAGTAGAATCACGCGCCTACCGTGGCCACTTGTTATATCATAAGGAGCATTGCCCAAAAATTTAACACCAAAACTTTGAGGTAATTGGGATTCTTTTTGTTAGAGTCATGACTGGGCGATATATTTGCCTTGGATTTTAAAGAGTTTCATTACATATGCATCGAATAATTAGTATTATTTTTATGTGTTAGCATCATACATACATACAACCTACTCAACATACATCATACATACAACATAAAATTTTAATATAAAATATAAATATATATATATATTAATATAATTATTATATATATAATAACTTTGGGCAAATAGATGGATGATGGTCTCCTAATGAAAAAGGAAGTTTTAGATAAGTCTCGATGACTTGATGTTCAGCCCCGATTTGCCTTTCTTCCGTTTTAGCGAAAGTCGTACCATATTTACCCCTATAAAAAAGACAGTAGAGATATTTTGTCAAAAAACACAGATCCCCCCGTACGTGTGAGAAATTTCTCTTGTGTCTAATGTATAGACTATGACAGAGCGAAAAAAAAAGCCTCGGAGGTGAAAAGGGGTTTTGGGATTCCTGGCGGGGGTCCGTTTGGGTGAAACTGTTGGTTTTTTCCCTTTCCATTGTCCTTTCTGATTTAATTTTTATACCTATTTTTCTATGATTTAAATTTTTGTTTTAACTTTTCCGCCAAAGGGAATTTTTCCCTTTTTGAGAAACAGTGCTATTCAAAATGTTGAAGGTCGAACACATTTTTCATAATTGACTTTTAAAGTCTAGTATCTATGCATCAGAGATATCGTTTCACAATCATGTGGGCGGCTTTTGTAAGCTTTGCATGGTCTGTGTTTGTAGGTTTATGGTCATCCGAAAAATTTATGACGATGCCCAAATTTTTACCCTCCTCTTTCCTACCATCCGACCTTGCAAGTCGTTATGAAATTTCGCATCAGCTTGTTTCTCAGGGTTTCAGTTATCCTTCTTTTTGCATATAAAATAGACCCTTTTTTTTTCACAAAACCAGCACAGGAATATCTCCTGACCCCATGCAAGAATCGCCCCCTTTTTCTCGCCACAAAAATTTTCAAATTCGATGATGCATAAAATCGCGAGTGATGCTGATAAAATACATATTACTCATCTTGAAAAGCAAGCGGTAAGGGTCTATCGTACGTCGAAAGATTTTTCTGAAAAAAAATGATTAGAGCGCATAATAACTTACTAATCAATTTTTTGTTGTTATTGATCTTTATTTTTTTTTTAAATTTTTTTGCATATGTTCTATTTGAAAAAAAAAATTAAAAAACGTTTGATTTATTACAATCAACGTAACTTATCCTTTCTTTCCTTTTCTTTCTGTCACTTTATTTAATATCATTCTTTCATTTTCTTTTCCCTTTTTTTTATTCCATCAGTCCAATATTCCAACCCTTATCACTCCAAAACCCCAAAAAAAGAGGAAAAAGGAAAATGTGATAAAAAAAACATGAAATTTAAGGGAAATTTTTTAAAAAAATTGTTATAAAATT
>NW_023649485.1:0-6374 GCF_015228065.2 Penaeus monodon | reverse complement strand
TCAGGAAGCAAGGGTAGGATGGGGACCGAGGACAAAACCCCCTTTTGGATGGGACAAAAAATGAAAGCAAGGGGTCAAACTGGAGTAGGTTTTGAGGCGGGAAATGGGAGGTTGGGGTTGGAGGAAAGGGGAAAGATTGGGGGGTTTGGAAAGGGGGCAAAAATTCTTTTCATTGGACCGGGGGGGGCAAGTCAAGCCCGGAAGGAAGGAAAAGGCGGGGTTTGGGAGGAACCTGGGCCCAATTAGGCTTAAATAAAACTATTATTATGTTTTTAACGGGCTCGGATTTGGTTTAAGGTTCGGGAATCGGTTTTGGGGGTTAAATTGGGGGACGGGGCATTAAATATTAATTTTAAATAAAAAAAAATTATTTTATTATCCCCGGAAAATTTTGGGAAAAATGGAACATAGCATGGGGGTCCCCCCTTTTTTGGGGAAAATTTTTGGGGGTGACTTTTTTCAATGGTTATTTTTTGTTTTGGGGGGCCCCCGGGGGGAAGCTAGGGGTTTATAGGGGTTTCGGTTTTTATTTTTTTAAAAGGGGAGGTCAAAAATCTTCCCTGTTTTGGAGAAAGGTAAAAAGGGAGGGGGGGGAAAATTTTGGCGCAAACCCCAGGCATTGTTTTGTTTGGCGTTTTAAATGAATGGGTGGAAAAAAAGTAGTATCCCAAGCCCCCAAAAAAAAAGGGGAATATTAAAAAATACCCCGCTTAAAGGAAGGGGACCCAAACTTTATTAAACATAACATAAAAAAAAAAATTTCACGGTACCACGGCCTCGACATAAACCACCGAAAAAGAAGTTTGGCATTTTTGGGTGGGGATTTAAAATTCCCAGAATTTTTAAATATTATTATATATAAAATTTTTTTAAAAAAATAAAATTTAAATATTTTAAAATTTATAATATTTTTTTTTTTTTAAAATTTTTGGGGGGCCAAGACTGTCACGACGGCAATCTGAGTTCAGGGTTGGGGCCCCGCCCCCCGGTTGTTCGGCAAGGGAAACTTACCTCGTTTGCCTCCCTACCAGGAGGGCCCAAGCCAGCTCAAGTCAGTGCCGGGAAATAGAGATGGTGACTCGAAAAAAAACGGGGGGGAAGGCAATGGCAAACCACCGCTCTAAATTGCTAAGAAAAATCATGGAAGCCCCTGATCGTCAAGGGGCCCCGGGGGCCCCAATGGGTTGAGCGCGGACTCAAGACGTCACGACGGCAATCTGAATTGGGGTTTGAGTCACCGACGGCGCGTTTTTCCCTTTGGGCAAGGAACTTCACCTTTATGCCCACCCAGCCCCTGGGTGCCCAAGCCAGCCCCAAATCAAGTGTGGCCCAAGCCCGGATAAATAGAGAAGAAAATTACCCAAAAAGTACCCCCGGCCCCTTCCCTGGAAAGGAAATGGGGACCCTACCACGTCTCATCCCAAAAGCATCACAACATGAAAAAATACAATTAAGTATATGCTGGACCCCCGGCGGTCAGACAGAACCTACCCTTAAAAGAAGAAGATATTATATATATATATATATATATATAATTTTTATATTAAATTTTATTATATAATTAAATATATATATATTTAATAGGAAAAAAAAAGCGTAAAATCGAGTTTAGTGGGAAGGATGGGGAGAGGTAAAAGGCTGCTCAAAATGAGCATACCCTTTTTGATGATGATATATATATAATAAAATATTTATATATATATATATATATATAAATCAAAATCAATAACGGTATTTTCATGTTTTAGCAGCCCTGGACCTTCCCCCATCTTCGCCCCTAAACTCGATTTTACGCTTTTTTTCCACTTTTACCATGACAGCCCCCAAATATCTTTTATATTTTCGCTCAGTCTTTTCTTTGGTTTTCCTCTTCCTCGTTCCTATCACCCCCCCTCAGAAGTTTTTTAATCTTTTATTCTCATACGACCAATAAACTTAAATTTTCCCCTTGTTCAAATGAAATTTTTATATTTTAATATATTTTTTTTTATAATATTAATTTTAACACACCCCTTAAAAAATATTATTTTTTTTATTATAAATAAATATATATAAATAATGTAAAATCATCAAAACGGTTTTCCAAAGTTTTGAATGCCCTGGATTCCCATCCCTGCCAAAATGATTTACGCTTTTCTTCCCCTTTTCCCCAAACCCCCCATTTTGATATTGTTCCCCGCTTTCTTTGGTTCCTCTTTTTTCCTACACCATTTTCCTGTCAAATTTTCAATATTTTATTCTTACTGACCCAAAAAATTTTAAATTTTTCCCTCTTCGTTTTTCTTGAGTTTAAAGACCCGAAACCCCAATTTTAAAAATTTTGATTTTTCTGTATCTATTAGCACCCAAAAGAACCAATGATGAATTGGGAAAAAAAAAAGGGGAAAACCAGCTTTGGAAAATCTTCGGGTTTTAAGTTTATTGGGGCAAATTTTGGCGTTTTTGGAAAATTTTCTTTTTTGGTGAAACAAGAAGAAAACGAAGAAAGTGACCCAATTTTCAGATATTCCAGTTTCATGTTAATTGGGAGCGGATCGATTTCAGATTTAGTTTTTTTGGCATTAAAAAAAGCCCCCTTTTTGTTTTTTAATTATTATATTGGTATTTCAGGATACTCGGCAATCAAAACAAACCCCCCCCCGGTTTTGGGGGGGAAAGAAGACAAAAAAAAACAAAGTTTTTTAAAGGGGTACAGCGGATGGGATTCTGGGAAAAGGGGAAGCGTGGAGGGGCTGGGTAAATTTAAGCGGCTGTTTGGCCGCAGGGGGTTAAAGATTGGCCTGTGTGGGTGTTGGTTCTGCGGGTGGGTTTTTTGGGGGGGCCCAAGGGGACTACGTTCGATTTTGCTTGTCTGGGCTGGGAAAAAAATTTCTTTTCGGGGGGGGGTTTTTCCCCCTCCCTCCTCTTTTTTTTTTAATATTATTATCTCGGTATCCAAAACCCAAAATAAACCCATATAAAACCAAACCAAGAGGAAAGGAAAGCACCCCCAACACAAACCCCAAAAAAACAGAGTCAGGACTACAGGGGGAAACTTTCCCTTCCTTCCCCCTTCCCTTCCTCTTCTCTTCCCTCGTTCCCTCCTTTTTTCCCATTCCTTCGGGGCAACTGTCCTTCTCCCCTTTTCCCTCTTTTTTCCCCGGCCGGGTTTTTCGCCCCGGGTGTGGTTGGGTTATAATGGGCATTTTGGGGTTGATTTTTTTCTTTCGGGGGGGCTCTCCCCCTTCTCCTTCTTCTTTCTTTTCTCTTTCTTTCCCCTTCTCTCCCCTTCCCTTTTTCTTTCCTTTTTTTTAATATTTATTTATTATATATTTTAAAATTTAACACCCAAACACCCAAACCCAACAAAAAAAAACACAACAACACTACCCCAATAAAATTTTTTTTTTTCAAGGTTTCATTCATTTTCCCCCCTAAAAAATTTTAAACCCTTTTTAATTTAATTTTTTTCCCTTTTTGAAAAAAATTTCTTTTTAACCCTTATTAAAAAATTTATAAATTTTATCATATTTCCCAATTTAAAAATCTTTCTTTTTTTTTCCCCCTCTCTCTCTCTCTCTCTCTCCCCTTTTCCCTTTCTTTTTTTTTTCCTCTCTCTCCTTCTCCCCTTTTCTTTCTCTCTTTTCCTCCCCCCCCTTTTTCCCCCTCAACGTACACCTAAACACCCTTTTTTTCCCCAAATCCCCCCACCCCTTTTGCATCCCCCCCCCGGGGAGAAAGAGCAAGGGCACAAGAATGTGGTTGCCCCCCCCTCCGACGTCACGGACCCCATGGGGGGCGACATTCCCCATGGAAAAGAATAAGATGTTTTTTGGGCATTTCGTAATTTGGAGCCCGGGCAGGTAGCACAGTTCCCCCCTTTTTATCTTGCTTGCTTTTTCTTTTTTCTCTTTTGTTCTCGTATTTTTGTTTTTATATTAATTTTATTTAAAATTATATATATTATATATAATATTAAAATATATATATATATATATATATATATATACACCACCCCCAAACCCCCCAACACCCCCCACCACCCCACCACATCCAACATATATTTTTTTTTAAGGCCTTCATATTTAATTGTTTTTTCGAGGTTTAAGTTCCCCTGGATTGGGGAAAAAAGCGGGGCCGGTGACTCAAACCCTCGAACTCAGTTTGGCCTCGTGAAGTCTTGAGCCCCATGCTCAACCTCGGCCACCCCGGCCTTACAAACACACACAAAACACAACCCCACACACAAAACACACAACAAAACAAAACAAAACACCAAAACCCCCCCCCCCCACCACACAAAAAACAAAAACACACAAAAAAACACCAACCAACCAAAACAAACAAAAAAAAAAAAAAAAAAAAAAAAAATATATAAAAATAATAATTATTATAATTTTTCCCCTTCTCGTTTTTGGTCTTTTCTTTTCCATTTCCTTTTTGTTTTTTTCCTATACACGGGAAAAGAAAAAGGGCAAATTTAAAAAAAGCAGTTTAAAAAAAAAAAAAAAAAAAAAAAAAAAAAAAAAAAAAAAAAAGCCCCAAAAACCCTTTCCTGAAAAGCATTTTTTTTTGAACCCTTTTTTTGAAGGGGAAACGAGGGGAGTGTTTTGGGACCTTTTAAAAATTTTGATAATTTTTTTTGACTTCCAGATTAATTTAAAAAATTGGGTTTTTTCATTCGTTTTTTTTTTGTTTTTTCTTTTTTTTTTTTTAAGGATGGCGGTAAAGGGAAGGGGGGGGGGAAGGAGGGGGATGGGGGGAGGAGGGGGAAGAAGGGGGGAGGTGGAGGAGGAAGAGGGGGGAGGAGGGAAAAATGAGGAGGAGAAAGACGGACGGGGAAAAAGGGGGAGGAAATAAAAAAAAGAAGAAGAGGTGAAAATAGAGAAAAAAAAACAGGGAAAAAAGAGGAAAAAAAAGAAAAAAAAAAAAAAAAAAAGAAGAAAAAGAAGAGACCCACCTCAAAAGGAAAAAATTTCCACAAAAAAAAATAACAAAAAAAAATACAACGAAGACCCAAGGGGTTTCCTCGGTGCCCGCCTGGCCCTTGGCTGGGGGAAAGTCCTGCGTCCATCACGCGGGGGAAGTTGTCATTTAAACGAGGGTCGGGAAAGCCTCGCACCGGGAATATCTCTTGTCATGACAGGCTTTGCGGGCTTTTGTGCGGGGGGGGGGGGGGGAAGTCGGTGTCTGTCGGCCGTTGTTGGGGGTTTTTCGTCGTATGTAATTTCTTTGAGGTTTAGTCTGTATTAAGGAGGAAGTAGGTAGGATAAGGTATGGGTAGATGATAGAGAGATAGAGAGTTTGATGAAGATAGATAGATAAAAGATAGATAGAAGAAGAGAGAGAGAGAGAGAGGAGAGAAAGAGAGAGAGAGGAGAGAGAAAGGAGAGAAGAGAGAGAAAGAAGACGACAAAAACAGAGAAGACAAACGGGCAGCAGACAAAAACCCGGAAAAAGTCTGAACGAGATTTTAAAAATTTCCCCAAGCATAATAGTAAAACAGCCTTTCAATACTGCTAATAAAGATGAAGAATTATGGGAAAAGCAATCCGTATTTTACCTTTAGATTTCCATCTGGGCGATGAAGCAGGAAACGCGGAGGAGGTGGTGGGGGTGGGGGGGGGCTGGGTTCGAAACCTGCCAAGGGCGGGTTCGAAGGCCCTCTAGCGCTTGAGGAGGCCTGGGGTAAAAAAAGGCCCCTTTATTTTTTTTTTTTATTTTCTGAAAAGTTTTGGCACGTTACAAAAACAGACGAATGGGATATAATAATATATTTTTATTTTTATATATATATATATATATATATATATATATATAATATATAAAAATATAATTTTTAAAAAAAATAATATTTATATATATATATATAAAATATATAATTAAAATATATATAATATAATATAAAAATATATTATATATATATTTTATATTATATAAAATATTTATAATATATATATATAATATTTGTGGTGTGTGGTGTTGTGTGTGTGTGTTGTGTGGTGTTTGTGTGTGTTGGTGGTGTGTGTGTGTGTGTGTGTGTGTGTGTTGTGGGTGTTGTGTTAAGTCAACAAATATACAAATAGTTACTTTTGTTTAAAATTATTAATCCTTTAAAAAAAACTACATTTAGAAATTAAACAAAAAAAAGCCATGATACCCCCAAAAAAGGGTTTTCAAAATTCATCTTTCCTTTAAACGCTATAATGTCCGCAGATTTGGAATCGCTTTTGCAAAACAAAAGCAACAGGGGGTAGCGGGCGCAATCGTCGGCCTAATAAACAGCATTTTTAAATATGGGGGACAGGTTTTTCCCGGGGACTAATGAGATTGTGGGAAATGATTTCGTGTCGTGGGACCTTAAGCTTCTCCTTTTCCCTTTTTTTTTTCCTTAG
>NW_023649484.1:2500-6375 GCF_015228065.2 Penaeus monodon | reverse complement strand
CCTACACATACACGTATATAAAGAAACACATACACATAAAATACACACTAAACATACACGTATATAAATCACATACACATATACATATATTACGCATATATACACTCACACCTACATATATACATGCATATACATACACATACACATACTCGGCCATACATATACATACACACATATGATATATATATCTACGTGTATATTGCTTCTCTTGCATACACACCACATGGACACGTACACATAAACACGCATACACCTGCGCATTTCCGTGCATATGCATTCATACTCATGCACAAACGTTTGAACAGCATCTGCATGAGCACAGCACACACTCCATTATAAAGAGCCCATGCATTATAATGTGTATAAATTATAAGCTTGCAGCAGAGGGGATGAGGGAGGGAGGCGGGTGATGCGGGAGAGGAGGATTTAGGACGATGTGGAATGGGTAAGGATGGGGTCTGGAGTTAGAGGAAGTTAGAAAGGTGAGTTTGTATATAGCAGTTTTTCGGAGAGGTGTCGCATTCCTTAGCGTTTGCTAAGCCTACCGCCCTCGGCCGACGGCGACCATGGGTCGCGGAGTCAGCGCTGGCACTTGAATGAGGTGCCACTGCTTGAATTACGCTTTGTGAATGCCTAGTTTATCTAGCGGATCTTCTGTCGAGTGGCTGATTATATTGTGTTTTATAGGAAACATGTTTAAACCTACCTAATTTTGTGATGCACTGTACGTACAAACTGTCGGTTTGGCTGTTCCTTAACGAATCTACTTGAGGGAAAACTGTGGTACGTGCGATTTAGCAGTTACTCGGCGACCGGTGATTTCGTAATTTAGTATTCTTTTTCTGGGGGTAAGTGATTTTTTTTTCTTTTTTTTTTTCTTTTTTTACCGCTAATTCTATCTACTGTGGCACTCTCGATGGACACTGGGCTCTTATGAACTTATTTATCACGGCAACGGAACCTAGCATTCCTAGTAGGCACTTACCCTGCATCACTATTAGTGTGTGTGTGTGTTTGCGTGTGTGTCTATTCATCTATCTGTCACGGTATAAGATGTGGATAATTCTATTTCTGTTACAGGATGTGGATAATTCTATTTCTGTTACCAGTGGACCACGTGGCTGTTTTCCACGTGGATCCAAATGTCACAAATAAGAACCACCCGCTCAGCGAGGGCGGAGGTCACATTTTATATCTGACCTCGTTTGACCGGGAGTCCGTGCCAAGCTACCGACGCGGTAGGGTCACCTCTCGCCCCCCTCCGGGGAGTTCGTGACCAGCGCCCGACGCGCTAAGGTCAGCTCCGCCCTCTCTCCGGGCAGCTGACCGTGGCCTCCGCGCGGCGCTTTTAACCCTTTAGACAAGTCGTAGCGTCGTCGTAGCGTGTGTTCACCCCTTTACGTGTGTTTTGCGTCCCTGTCAACCACTGTACTAGAGTACGCATAGCCTTTCACAGTCTGGTGGCAGCGAGGGCCGTTGCATCCTTTTGGCATGCAACACGGACACACCACCCCCGAAGAAAATCCGCTCGACCGCTTCAAGACATGGCAAGAAAAAAACACGTAAGTACACGTTTGGGCCCCTTTCTTATTTTTTTTCCCTTCCTTCTCCCATACATGTGTTAAGCCGTTGTTTTTTTGTTGGGTTAAAAGGTGCTAATGACAGCAAATGGCACGTTCTCCACTATTCTTCCACCTCAGATCGCATTTCCGTGCGATCGAGTATGTGATCAATAAACATGAATATCGTTCGTTAGTTAAGTAATTAATTATTTTCTCTCGTTTTTAGAGATTTATATTGTTTCATCTGCAACGAATTTAACGCGTTCGTGATTTTATCTTATCACGAATATCATTTCATTTATCTCGTTCCTAACCCTCGCGCCCGACCTGACCTTCCCTTTTCTTTCTTTTGCGGTCACTTTGGATTAGAAAAAGGTTAATTTCCTGTCTTGACCTGACCTCACTTCTCTTTTCCCGGTCGGTGGCGGCGTGGGTAAGGTCAGATAACCACTTGGTTCCCTCTACTTTGGAAGCAAACATATCATTGTTACATCGCTTTTTGGTGACACGTTCTATCGGCGCTAGAACGAAGCAGGTAACAAAATTGTATTATTTGGATATAGCGTAGGATCTTCCCCCATATCATAGTGCACAGGATTCCCGATATTGCCCGGGGTTGCGTAAACGCCTAATAGATCTGCGCTCCGTCGTTCGAGAGTAGGTGCAATAACCGAAGTTATTCGTTCGTTCGGCTCCCTTTGAGTCGGTGTGACCCGCGGTTACGTCCGTTAATTAATGTAGGACTAGGGTTTAAGCTAGAATCATTATTCGCTTATTAATCACACCTTTCTCACCCTCTTGAAGTCGCTTGCATGTTTTGGGTACCCCCCAAGCGTTTGTGTGATTCGTGAAAATTTATATATCCTTCGGGAATTTTGCGAGCGCCCATTACAGATACGCAGAAGAGAGCAGGATATTATATTCCTGGCTCGAGTCGCTTCAGTCATATACGGCATTTGGGTATAGGATCCCCCGTTATTGAGTTTATTGAAGTCTGACGTGCAAAGCTAGACATGTACCTCGGCAGTTCAGATTTCTGACCCCGAGAAGATTTGCTTGATAAAAAAATTTGGCGAATATTTTCATGTCACCATTCATTCATGCGTACATTCTGTCGCATATCATTATATGTTGAATTCAATGTGGTAGTTGAAATAATCTTAAATAGCTAGCATTGCTAATTTACTTCAGTTTTATTATAGTGAACGTTAATCTTCGTGTTTGTGATTCATTCTCTGTGTGAGGTCACACTCGCTTCCCTCTCATTAACGATAGCTGTCACTCACACACGCATACACACACACATTCAGCTCACTCACACACACAGGATAAAAGACACTGACCCTTTTCATTGTCTTAGTGCCGGCGTAAAGATTTATCTCTTTAGCCGCCAATTTTGTCTGTCGCTGTCTGTGTACAAGTTACATCTATTTCTTATCTGTGTGACGACTATGGTTCAAATAGATCTTCGCGGATCGCCGATGTCGTTCCCTTATCTATTCTCATATCTATCAGAGATGGTTGGTAGTTCAAATAGGTCTATGCGGACCGCTACTGACATCTCCCTCTTCTATTTTCTTCTTTACCTTTGTGAAAATAAAACACAAAATGAAAAAAAAAGACGAAAATAAGTTAAAAACCAACATTAAAAACCGTAAATTGTTATGAATAACCGGCTAGTGGTAATTACCACCCCATCTTCTCTGTTGCCTTTCTTTTTCTCTTACTCTGGCCCTTACGTGTATGATCTGGCTCCCCGACTTTATATTGCAGTCGGACCGACACGGCACCGAGGGAGGACCCTTAGGATGCTGTGAGAAGGACGTCATCGAAGATCACCATAGGCCCACGGACCAAGATTTTCGTCAGAAAAGGTGTTGCCTGCCAGACTCCCCGTACATCCAGCGAACCAGCACCTTTGCCGCAGGTATCAGTCGCCCCAGAATGCTGTGCCTGGCGGACGCCTGCAGATCCGGTCAACTCCAGGAGCTCGTAGCGCAGGTATAAGCCGCCCCGAGATGCCGCCCCTGCTCCGACGCCCGTAGATCCGAACGAAGATTACGAGGACGTGTGGACGCGAGAAGGACCTGGAGGACGTGTGGACGAGGACGCCGCCGAGTTAGGCCTGGGCCAGGACTACGAGGAGGTCAAGACGAATCTGAAGTCAAGGAGGACCTGTGCGAGACTTTCGAGGACGTGTGGATAATCGAGGACGAGCAGATTACACCAGGGACCAGGAGGATGAGGACAACATGGACGAGCAGCCACGAAGATGCACCAGGACAACGCACGAGAACGAGACGACCAGCCAAG
>NW_023649483.1:0-6376 GCF_015228065.2 Penaeus monodon | reverse complement strand
ATAAAAATTATGAGAAAATCCTCTGGGGAAATGATCTGATTCGGCAGGTTACATGATGGGGAAGGGCCTGACGGGTATTATTAGTGACGGGATTGCCTGACAAAACGGGGAGATTTGTTTCCCCAAAAAAAGTTTTAAAAAGTGGGGCCCCACAATTTTCCCTCAGCCCCGGCTAGTACAGTGGTAACGTGTGGGCCTCCATCCGAGAGGTCGGCGGTTCGCCCCCGCCCGGGTCGAGAAGTTGCAACTGTCCCCCGGGGGTTTTGCTTGGCTGGGCAAAACGGGGGAAAGGGATGGGTTCAGCCGAGTCAGCCCCATGACCACGTGACGAGTCGGCTTTAGTCGACACGGGCCCTGGTCCCCCAGGTATAGCCCGGGCGAAGCAAAGCTTGCATATCGGATGTCCCATCGCAGACCAGATCACTTTCCCAAAGGAACGCTCTCATCCTTAAAGTATTCCCTGTAGTACGTTCCTTGCTTTCGGGGGCGGGGGGTGAGGAAGCCCCAGCCCCTATCTTTACCTTTTCGAGACCAACCTGGTCGAAGGGGAGGAGCTTGGGGCCCCGTCGTCCTTAAGCACCCAGTCTGGGAGACTCAAACTGAAGAATCGACAGCCCCCGACTTCGTGCCCGAATTTCCTGATTGCCTGCTCGCCTCTAAAGTGTTCCCTGACACGTTTTTTAAAATAAAACAAATTATTCAAATCCTCGCAATTTACCCGGCATATACATTTTTGCATCACTTTTCTTGCTTTGTGCCTTTCCTCCAAATTTCAAATTATCTCTTTTCAAATTTGACGTTTCCGGAATAAAAGGTTAAATACACCCAGTAGACGACATGTAAAAAAAATGTCCATTTTTCCCCAGTTCACATGTGGATGTGTGTGGTTTTGGGGAACAAGTATTTTTGTAACCCGAAAAAAAGGATTTTTCTTTTTGGTCGATCAAAAGGTCAGGGTTTCATTTCTTTTGTAGATATTATTTTTGTTTACGGAATAGTTACACTGGAAATCTTGTAGGGTTTTTCATGTTTGGTTTGGCGCTTTAAACCCTATAATGTGAAACAAACCGCCCCGGGAATAAAATATGTTTCTAGTTGGATATGTAAAATTTTGTTGTAGTTTAAATAAATTTTCTTCATTGATTTTTCTTTACCACATTTCGGAAAAAAAAACCTAATGACGCTTCTAGCCATAAGGCTGAAAAGTGGTGCGTGTAAGGAACCTATATCATTTGTATTTATAACCGAAAAAATCAAAATTATTTACGAAGCTTAACATGTTCACATTTGGATAAGTGCCTTTTTTTTTCTATGTTAAGCGTCCATATAATATTTTTTTTTTTGCAAAAGTTTCCTTTAAAAAACGTAGCAACGAGAAAAAATAGAAAAGAACGGGGAAAAGGGTACCTAAAAAAAGACCCTTCACAGGTAGGAGAGAACTACGCAGTCATCCCCCCAAAGGGGTTCTCTTCCCGACATGTAGAAAATATTTTGGTTTTTTTAAAATATAATGAAAATGTACCCCCAAATTCATATATGTATTTTATTATATATATATATATTATAATATATAAAAATTTTTAAAAAATAATATTGTAAAATTTAAAAAGACATATTAAAAAAATTTACATACATAACATATATACAAATTATACATAGAAACTATATACAAATATATAAATAACAATTACAAAAAATTACAAAATAAAAATAATACTAATACAATAATACTTATATATAAATATAGGCCCCGGGTTTGGGGTTGACTCACCGTCACGACGGAATCTGGTTCGAGGGTTCGATCACCCGGGCGTTATTCCCTTGGGGAAGTAACTTCACCCCCGATGCCACCGCCACAAGGTGGGGAACCAGCCCAAGTCGGTGCTAGTCCCAAGCCCGGAAAAATAGAAGAATGATTACCCCAAAAGGTAAATCCGGGCCCCTCCCCTGGAAAGGAAGGGGACCCTACCCCGTACTCCTCCAAGATCATCACTACATGAAAACTACAATTAAGTATCATGCTTGACCACGGCGGGTCTACTGAACCCACAGATAAAAAAAAAATGGGTTTTAATATATAATTATATAATTTTATTTTTTTAAAGATACATATTAAATATATAAAAAATAGAACATATATATACATATATATACAAAATAAAAAATTTTTCATAACATCATAATTTCATTACTATACAAATTAAAATATACATAACAATATCATAAAATATTATACATAATAATTACATTAAAATATATATACATTCAATTATACATATATATATAAAAAACTAATATACATATAATATATATACTATACATATTTTCATATACTTTGCATTATTAAAATATATATGTGGTATATACAATATATTATATATAATAAAATTAAATATATATATATTGTATATATATCTTTATTACATACATATAAAAATATATAAATAATAGGGCTATATATACGCATATTAAAAAATTATCAAATTTTTATACTTATAAAACTACATACAATATATATAAATATATATAACTATATAGCTTATAATAAATGCATAATAAAAAATTTATCAAATATATTTTATATATCATACATATCAATATATATTATATTATATATAATATATATATTTAATAATATATAAAATATATATATATAATATATAAAACCCTATATTTTAAATATATATACTATATTTTTATTTTAAATATATAAAAATAAAACATATCTATATATACATATATATAATAATAATATATATTATATATATATATATATATATATATATATTTTATATAATATACTTATATCCCTTATATAATAATTATAAATATTATATTTTTATATATAATATTTTATATAATGCATAGAAAAAATACTTTTACATGTACAAAAATAAAAATATAAAAACCTATTTATAAAAATAAATATTATAAAAAAAAAATATATAAATCTGTTTAAAAAATTATCTATAAATATATATGGATACGTATTTTTTATCATATACCTAGATTTTATTATCATGTTATAAATATATATCATAATATAAATACATATACATGTAAAAAAAATATTTTACATATATAGAATAATATACATGCATATAAAATCTACATGTATTGAATATATATTCATTTATAAAAATATAAATATTAGATACAATACATGTATATAAAATATATATACATATATATAGAAAATATACATGTATATAAATTTTTTAATGTATTTATCAATATATTTACATAATATGAATAATATACATGTATTAATATATTACATATATATGAATAATATACTGTAATGAATTATATGCATGTATATGAATAGTTTTTTCCATAAATGTAAAATATACACTGTATATAGTATACATACTTAATAAAAAATTATCCATACTATACATGATATGTATATCATATATATATATATATAATAATTATTATATTAAATAAATATAAAAAATTTGCATGTAATACATTACATATATAAACAATATACATATATATACTTAATACATATTATACATATAACATAGGGAAAAGACATAAATATATACATGTATATACAAATATATAAATATATACTAACATATATATAATATATAAATTATGCATAAAAATTATACAAAAAAAATTTGAGAGGGGCCCTGATTTTGTGTGGAATCAATGGAATACATAACTATCATCTATCTATCTATTATATAATATATTGTTGTGTGTGTGTGGTGTGTGTGGGGTGTTAAAATATATACACACACACACACACAACAAATAATATATATTATTATATATATTATATTATTTTAATATAATATATGTATTTATTGGTGGTGTGGTGTGTGTGTGTGTGTTGTGAGGGTGTGGTGTGTGTATTTTTTGGGTACCATATATAATATATACATATATATACATAATAAATTTAATATACATTATATATACTTATATAAAAATTATTACAATTTTCATATATATAAAAAATATACATATTATATCATATACATATATATACAATATATACAATATATAAATACATTATATATGAAAAAAAAACATATACATAAAATTTTAACTATATATGAATATTATAATGTTATACATATATACATATATATAATTATATATAATTATATTATTATATAATCGTAGTGATTAAATTTCCCAATAAACCAGGCTTTGGGGAAGGATCTTATTTAAGAATAATTAATGTTTTCAAAACCTTTAATAATTATATGTGTGTTTTTATTGCGCTAACATTGAAATGGGTGCAAAACATCCAAAGTCTGATAATAAGATTTTTCCCGATAACCCGATTTATCTTTTCCCTTTAACATAAATTACATAATAGTTTAAATATAATTATATGCATATAGGGATGGATAATATACATTATATGCATTATAATGGATAGAATACATATATATCATATATAGAAAGAATACACATATATTATATGCATATTAAACAGATATACATAATGCATATAAGGTGATAGTAGATAACATATATATAATATATTAATATATATAGACAGATATACAATATATGCTTTATAGAGTGTTTAGATATAAATATATACATATACATACATTTTTAACATATTTTAACATATATATAATATATATACATATATATCCATAATTCCATAATATGTTTAATATACATGTTATCCCATATATGTACTTAATATAATATATTAATATAGTACATATAATACAAATATATACATATATATACATATTTTACTATAGTAATATACATTAAATTATATATTCTATATGTACATATTATAATATATAAATATTATATATTATATATATATATACTGTATTAAAATTTTACATTATCATTTTTTTTTCATATATATATAATATATATATATTTATGATATATAACATATGTATACATATAATATACTTATATATATATACACACAACACACAACAATTAATATATATAAAATATATATTATATATATATTATATAATATAATAATATATTATATATAAATATATGTTATATATATATTATGTTAATATATAAAATTATATGTTATAAATTATATATTCAATATAACACATATTACAATATATGAATATATATACATAATATACATAAATTGGAGAGAAGAACGAAATCTTTTATAATAATTTGTGTATATCATTTACGTATGAGATAATCAAATCTCAATAATAAAGTGGACGATACGCGTTCCAGTTTTTGGAATATTATAAGATGGCACATAATTACTCAATAGGGTCACGTGGATCGACCTGAGTACATGATGTAGATTATGCATGACGGTTTAACGTGACGTGGATTGACTTGACCTAACGCGGATTGATCTTATTGGTTGAATAAGTATAAAATCAGCTTTCTTTCTCATTTACTCAGCCTCCGGGCTAGTACATTGGTAACGTGTCGGCCTCTCATCCGAGGGGTCGGCGGTTCGTCCAGGCGCGAGAAGTTGCAATTGTCGCCTGGAGGTTACTGCTGTGGCTGGGCACCACGGCGGGTAAGGACTAGGTTCAGCCGAGTCAGCAGCAGCTGACACACGTGAGCGAGTCGGTATTAGTCGGCACAGGCCGGGCTCCCCTCATGGCATAGCCCGGGCGAAGCTCAGCTTCGCATATCGGACTTATCCTTATCATTTACTCAGGCAGACCAGATACATTATGTCCCACCTGCTGATTGCCAAACGCTCTCGATCCTTAAAGTACTCACCTGGCGTACGTTCCTTGCGGTACCAGGGAGGGAGGATGAGGGACGCCCCGGCGACTTATTTTTATCTCTTTGAGACTACACCTGGTCGAAGGGAGGAGATCGAGGCTCGTCATCCCTCAACTTGCCCCACCTCGGAGTCTCAGACTGAGAAATCGACTACCTCGACTTCGACCCCGAAGCCATCAATAACATTGTCTGTCGCACGGAGACAGTCGGAGGGGAACGCCCCAGGGACACCGATATTCCAGTGGAAGAAGGTAGGCCACCTGGATGCTGTGTTGGCACCGCGGGAGGTTTTAAACGATTTCCTGACGCCGGAGCCCTGGCCAGTTACAGAGGACGAGACTAGCCACTAAACCTTTTATTCAAATATACAATAAAAGTATCCATTTGAGATCTACTTCCGGACTGATATGAAATGTGTTTTAAAGGAAAATGTACCAATTCAAAGGCACCAGTCAGCATTTTCTCAATTTCTTGGCTATTATCTTGCACAGTTTTCCGATAAAACTAATCTGACTAATTCCTAGCCATAAAATGTGCGATGAACACGTTATATATAGTGCACTATACACATTGTAAGCTACGTTTATGGGAATATTTCTGGGGACGGGGGTCCATAGCTTCCATCGGATTTAAGGAGTCCGTGTCTTAAAAT
>NW_023649482.1:0-33128 GCF_015228065.2 Penaeus monodon | reverse complement strand
AAATAATAATTTTTGAAATATAATAATGATAATAATTGATAAAATGTATAATAATGATAATAGTATAATTTATAATCATCATGTTATCCAAATTCTCTTTATTCTCACTTTTATCATCATTATTGTCATGATTAATAGAATTCAGGATATTATTATCATTATTACCCTATAATTGCCAGAATCATCAATGAATGGAAAAAAACGTCATTTTGGAGTCTACTCTCAAAAGCTAATTTCGCTAATTTTGCCGCTTTTTCGACTTTTGGATTTTTTTTCTTTTACTTTTTTATATATATGGACACAATTCTGTTATTATCATCATTATTATCATGATTATCATCATTATTATCGTTATCATCATCATTATCATCATTATCATCATTATCATCATCATATCATCATATTGCAATTATTATCATCATTATTGCAATAATTATCATTATTATTGCAATTATTGCAGTTATAATATATATTTTTACATCTATACTAATAACAACTACATAATAATAGTAATAACAATGATAATACCAATAATAACGTTTTATATCATAATTTATACATTATTTTAATTAATATCGTTATTACTGTAATTATTACTGTTATAATGATTTATTTTTACAATTATACTACCATAAAAGAATAATAATGATAATATAAAATAATGATATTATAACATATATATAACAATTCGTATATTATAATTATACTTGTTATTTATTATATTGTTATTATACAGTTATAATATATTTTTGGCAATATACTAATATTAAAGTAATAATAATAATATATATAATATAATAATATAATAATAATAATATAATAATAATAATAATAACATAATAATAATGAATTATAATAATAATAATGATATATGATATATGATATAATGTAATAATTGATAATAGTATAAATTATAATCATCAAATGTTATCCAATTCTCTTTATTCTCACTTTTATCATCATTATTTTCATGTTTATTATAATTCAGGTAATTATTATCATTATTCCCTATAATTGCCAAATCATCAAATGATGGAAAAAACGTCATTTTGGAGTCTACTCTCAAAGGCTATATTTCGCAGATTTTGCCGCTTTTCGACTTTTGGGATTTTTTTTCTTTACCTTTTTTATTATATAGGACACAATTCCTGTTATTATCATCAGTTTTATCATGATTATCATCATTATTATCGTTATCATCATCATTATCATCATTATCATCATTATCATCATCATTATCATCATTATTGCAATTATTATCATCATTATTGCAATAATTTATCTATTATTGCAATTATGCAGTTATAATATATATTTTACATCTATACTAATAACAACTACATATAATAGTAATAACAATGATAATAACAATAATAACGTTTTTATAATCATAATTTATATCATTATTTAATAATATCGTTATTACTGTAATTATTACTGTTATAATGATTATTTTACAATTATACTACCAGTAAAAAAATATAATGATAATAATAACAATAATGATATTATTAACAATATTATACACATTCGTATATTATATTATACTTATTATTATTATTATTGTTATTATTACAGTTATAAATATTTTTGGCAATAATACTAATAATTAAAGTATATAAATAATATATAATATAATATAATATATAATAATAATAATAATAATAATAATAAAAAAATAATAAATAATAATAATTATAATAATATATGATATAGATAATAATGCATATATGATAATAATATGATATAGTCTAATATTTAATAATCATCAAATGTTATCCAAATTCTCTTTATTCTCACTTTTATCATCATTATTGTCATGATTAATAGAATTTCAGGTAATTATTACATTTATTACCCTAATAATTGCCAAGAATCATCAAATGAATGGAAAAACGGTTATCGGTGGGAGTCTACTCTCCCAAGGCATATTTCGCTAGATTTTGCCGCTTTTTTCGACTTTTTGGATTTTTTTTCTTTTACCTTTTTTTTATTATATCTGACGCAATTCCTGTTATTATCATCATTATTATCATGATTATCATCATTATTATCGTTATCATCATCATTTCACATTATAATCATGATCTCATCATTATCATCATTATTGCATTATTATCCATCATTATTGCAATAATTTATCATTATTATTGCAATTATTGCAGTTATAATATATATTTTTACATCTATCTATAACAACTACATAATAATAGTAATAACAATATAAAACAATAATACGTTTTTATAATCATTATTTATCTCCATTATTTTAATTAATATCGTTATTAACTGTAATTATTACTGTTATATTGATTATTTTTACAATTATACTACCAGTAAAATAATAATAATGATAATTATAACAATAAGATATTAAATAAACAATATTATAACAATTCGTATTATTTATTAATACTTATTATTATTATTAATTGTTATTACTTACAGTTATAAATTTTTTTGGCATAATACTAATAATTAAAGTAATAAGATATAATAAAATACTAATAATAATATACTCATAATAATAATAATAATAAATAGATAATCATAATCAATAATGATAATAATTATAATAATGATAATATGATAATAATATGATAATAGTAATAGTACTAATAATCATCAAATGTTAATCCAGATCTCTTTATTCTCACTTTTATCATCATTATTGTCATGATTAATAGAATTCATTTGATGATTCTGGCAATTATTAGGGTAATAATGATAATAATTTCATTATTACCCTAATAATATCCAGAATCATCAAATGAATGGAAAAAACGTCATTTTGGAGTCTACTCTCAAAAGGCGATATTTCGCTAGATTTTGCCGCTTTTTCGACTTTTGGGATTTTTTCTACTTTTACTTTTGTTTTTTTAAATTATATATGACCCAATTCCTGTTATTATCATCATTATATCATGAATTATCATCATTATATCGTTATCGATCATCATGATCATCATTACATCATTATCATCATCATTATCATCATTATTGCAATTATTATCATCAGTATTGCAATAATTATCATTATTATTGCAATATTGCGTTATATTATATTTTTTACATCTATACTATAACAACTCCAATAATAAATAGTCATAACAATAATAATAACATAATCACGTTTTTTATAATCATTTATTTATATCATTATTTAATTAATATCGTTATTACTGTAAGTTTACTGTTTTTATAATGTTATTTTTACAATTATGACTACCAGTAAAAATAATAATAATGATATTATAACATAATGAATATTAATAACATTTATACAATTCGTATTATTTATGAATTTATACTTATTATTATTATTATTGTTATTATTACAGTTATAATATATTTTTTTTGGCACTAATACTAATATTAAAGTACTAATACTAACAAATATAATACGAATAAATAATAATAATAATAATAATAATAATATAAGAATAATAATATGATAATAATGATAATAATGATAATAATGATAATAATATGATAATAGTAATATCCTAATAATCATCAAATGTTTCCAGATTCTCTTTAAATGCTCACTTTATCAGCATTATATTGTCATGATTATAGAATTCAGGTAATTATTCTCATTATTACCCTCATAATTGCCAGATCATCAAATGAATGGAAAAAACGTCATTTGGAGTCTACTCTCAAAATGCTATATTTCGCTAGATTTTGCCGCTTTTTCGACTTTTGGGAATTTTTTTTCTTTTTACCTTTTTTTTATTTATATATGGAGCCCAATTCCTGTTATTATCATCATTAGTATCATGATTCTCATCATTATTATCGTTATCATATCATTACATCATTATCATCTGATCAGCATCATTATCTCATTATGGCAAGTATTAGCCAGCATTTTGCAATATTATCATTATTATTGCAATTATTGCAGTATAATATATATTTTTTACATCTATCTAATAACAACACAATATAATAGTAATAACAATTAATCATAACATAATCCGTTTTTATAACCATTATTTAATCATTATTTTAATTAATATCGTTATTACTGTAATTATTACTGTTATAATGATTATTTTTTACAATTATACTACCAGTAAAAAATAATAATGATATTATAACAATAATGATATTAATACAATATTAAACAATTCCGTTATTATATAATTCTCCGTATTAGTATTATTATTGTTATTATTACAGTTATAATATATGTTTTGGCATATAGCTAATAATTAAGTAATAATAATAATAATATAATAATACCTCATAATATATAATAATAATAATAATAATAATAATCCTAAGAATAATCATACTATAATAATGATATCAATGATCATACTTATACTAATGATACTAATAATGATAATAGTATAATACTAAGAATCATCCAAAGGTTATCCAGATTCTCTTTATTCTCACTTTTACATCATTATTGTCATGATTAATAGATGCAGGTAATATTATCATATTACCCTAATAATTGCCAGAATCATCACATGAATGGAAAAACGTCCATTTTGGAGTCTACTCTCAAAAGGCTATATTTCGCTAGATTTTTTGCGCTTTTTCGATTTTGGATTTTTTTTATTTTAACATTTTTTATTATATATTGACACAATTCCTGTTATTATCACATTATTATCATGATTATCATCATTATTATCTGTTAATCATCATCATTTCATCATTATCATCATTATCATCATCATTCTCATCAGTTTGCAATTATTTATCATCATTATTGCAATACTTATCAGTATTATTGCAATTTATTGCGTTATAATATATATTTTCATCTCTACTAATCCAACTACAATAATATATATAACAATAATAATAACATAGTAATAACGTTTTTATCCTCAATTAATTTATATCATTATTTTAATTAATATCGTTATTACTGTAATTATTCTGTTATATGATTATTTTTACATTATACTACCAGTAAAATATAATAATGAATAATTATAACAATAATGATATTAAGAACAAGATTATAACAATTCGGATTATTATATTATACTTATTATTATTATTATTGTTATTAGTACAGTTATAATATATTTTTTGGCTATAATACTAATAATTCAAAGTAATATAATAATAATAATAATAATAATAATAATAATAATAATAATATAAATAATAATATAATAATAATAATAATATAATAATAATAATGATAATGATGATAATAATGATAATAATGAAATAATAATGATAATAGTAATAATACTAATCATCAGGCAAATTTTTTATCCAGATTCTCTTATTCTCACTTTTATATCATTTTGTCATGATTATAGAAGTCGGTAATTATTATCATTTTACCCTCATATTGCCAGAATCAGCAAATGATGGAAAAAACGTCATTTTGGAGTCTACTCTCAAAGGCTATATTTCGCCTAGATTTTTGCCGCTTTTCGACTTTTGGGATTTTTTTCTTTTACTTTTTTTTTATTCTATATTGGACACAATTCCCTGTTATTATCATCATTATTGCGTTATCATCATCATTACCATCATTACATTCATCATTGCATTAGCATCATTATGCAACTATTATCATCATTAGTGCATAATATCATATTATTGCATTATTTGCAGTTATATATATTATTTTTTTTCATCTATACTATAAACTACAATATAATATAATAACAATAATAATAACCATAATGAACGGTTTTTCTAATCTTATTTATATCATTATTTTAATTAATATCGTTATACTGTAATTATTACTGTTATAATGATTATTTTTTACAATTATACTACCAGTAAAAATAATAATAATGATAATTATAACAATATGATATTCATAACAAGATTTAACAATTCGTATTATTATAATTATACTTTTATTATTATTAGTGTTATTATTACGTTAGAATATATTTTTGGCATAATACTAATAATTAAAGTATAATATATAATATAATATAATTAAATAATAATAATAATCAAATAATAATAATAAGAATCTCTACTCAATAATAATGATAATAATGATAATAATGATCATAATGTAATAATATGATAATAGTAATCATACTACTAATCCTCATGTTATCCAGATTCTCTTTATTCCCACTTTTATCATCATTATTGTCATGATTACTAGAATTCATGTATTATTATCATTATTACCCTAATAATTGCCAGAAATCATCAAAATGAATGGAAAAACGTCATTTTGGAGTCCTACTCTCAAAAGGCTATATTTCGCTAATTTTGCGCTTTTTCGACTTTGGGATTTTTTTCTTTACCTTTTTTTTTATTATATATGACACAATTCCTTTATTTCATTATTTTTATCATAGATTATCATCATTATATCGTTTATCCTCTCATTATCATCATTATCATCATATCATCATCATTATCATCAATTATTGTCAATTATTTCATCATTATTGCATAATTATCATTAATTATTGCAATTATTGCAGTTATAATATATATTTTTACATCTATACTAATACAACTACAATACGAACCCACCTAAGTAATAACACAATAATACACAAACAATCATAACGTTTTATATCATTATTTTTTATCATTATTTTAATAATATCGTTATTACTGTATTATTACTGTTATAATGATTATTTTTACAATTTACTACCAGTAAAAATACTAATAATGATAATTATAAGCAATAAGTGTATTATAAATAATCAATATTATAAACAATTCGTATTATTATATTATACTATTAGTATATTATGTTTATTTATTACAGTTATAATATATTTTTTGCAATAATACTAATATTAAAGGATAATAATAATTAATAATAATAAACATAATAATAATACTAATATATAATAATAATAATAATACTAATACTAATAATTAATAATGATAATAATGATAATAATGCTCCTAATTGATAATAATAATGATATAGTATAATCTACTAATCATCAAATGTTATTCCAGATTCTCTTTATTCTCACTTTTATCATCATTTTCATGAGTAATAGAAATTCAGGTAATTATTATCCTTATTACCCTAATAATTGCCAAATCATCAACTGAATGGAAAAAACGTCATTTTGGGAGTTCTACTCTCAAAGGCTATATTTCGCTAGATTTTTGCCGCTTTTTCGACTTTTGGGAATTTTTTCTTTTTACTTTTTTTTATTATATATGGACACCATTCCTGTTCTTATCATCTTATTATCATGATTATCATCATTATTATCGTTATCATCATCATTATCATCATTTTATCATCATTATCATCATCATTATCATCATTATTGCAATTATTATCATCATTATTGCAATAATTATCATTTATTATTGCAATTATTGCAGTTATAATATATATTTTTACATCTATGCTAATAACAGCTACAATAATATAGTAATAACAATAATAATAACAATAATAACGTTTTATAATCAGTCTTTATCTTGATATCATATTTTTAATTAATAATCGTTTATTTACGTACTTATTACTGTTATATTGGTTAATTTTTTACAATTATACTCCCAGTAACAATAATAATAATAAGATATATATATATATATATATATATCTATTATATAGTATATATATATATATAATATATCTATTATATATATATATAATTTCTAATTATATATATATATCTATATATATATATATTAATATCTATATATATACTATCTATCTCTATCTAATCGATATCGATATATATATATAATATATCCTAGAGTATATATATATTATTATTATTCTTTTTACTGGTAGTATAATTGTAAAAATAATCAATTTAACAGTAATAATTACAGTATCCGATATTCATTAAATAATGATATAAATAATGATTATAAACACGTTTTATTGTGTATTATTATTGTTTATTACTATTATTATTGTAGTTTGTTATAGTATCGATGTAAAATATATATTATAACTGCAACATTGCAATAATAATGATAATTATTGCATAATGATATAATAATTTGCAATAATGATGATATGATGAGTCTAATGAGATAATGATGGATATGATGAGGATAACGTAAGAATGATGATAATCATGCTATAATGATATAATACACCAGGAATTGTGGTCCATATATAATAACAAAAGGGTAAAGAAAAAAAATCCCAAAAGTCGACAAAGCGGCAAATCTGCGAATATAGCCTTTTGGAGTAGACTCCAAATGACGTTTTTTTCCATTCATTTGATGATTCCTGGCATTATTAGGGTAATAATGAGAATATTACCGGAATTCTAGTAAATCAGGGGGGGAAACAATAATTATGATAAAAGTGAGAATAAGAAATCGGATAACATTTTGAGATTATTAGTATTATTACTATTATCATTATTATTATCCATTCTTATCATTATTATCCATTATTAATCATTATTAGTATATTATTATTATTATTATTATTAAAATTAATATTATTATTATTCTTATATTATTATATTATTATTATTATTATTATTACTTTAATTATTAGTATTTTGCCAAAAAATATATTATAACTGTAATAATAACAATAATAATAATAATAAGTATAATTATAATAATACGAATTGGTTATAATCTTGTTAGTAAGATCATTATTGTTTAATTATCATTATTATTATTTTTACTAGTAGAATATATTGAAAAATATCATTTATACCCGTAATATTACAGTACTAACGATATTAATTAAAGATAATGATATAAATAATGATTATAAAACGTTATTATTGTTATTATTATTGTTATTACTATTATTATGGTAGTTGTTATTAAGTATATGATGTAAAAATATAGATCTAATCCTGCAATAATTCAAATAATAAATGATAATTATTGCATAAGTGATAAGAATTGCAATATATGATGATAATGATGATGATACTTGTGATAATGATTTAATGAGGATGAATACGCATAATAATGCAGGATAATCATGATAATACTGATGATAATAACATTATTGTGTCCATATATAATAAACAAAAGGTACAGAAAAAAATCCCAAAAAGTCTAAAAGCGCAAAATCGTAGCGATAATAGCCTTTTGGAAGTAGACTCCAAATGACGTTTTTTCCATTCATTTTGATGATTCTGGCATTATTAGGTAATATGATAATAATTACCTGAATTCTATTATCATGACAATAATGATGATAAAAGTGAGAATAAAATAATCGGGATACCCTTTGATGATTATTAGTATTTTACTAATTATCATTATTATTATCATTATTATCATTATTATCATTATGTATCCTTATGATTATTATATTATTATTATTATTATTCTTCTATTATTATTATTATTATTCTTATTATTATTCTTATATTTATTACTTTATTTATTAGTATTATTGCAAAACATAATTATACACTTAATATAACAGTAAAAAAAAAAATATAAAAATAATAATATATTTATTAATAATATCCGAATTGTTATAATCTTGTGCTTACCTCATCATTTGTTATTATTATCATTATATTATTTTTACTGGTAGTATAATTGTAAAATAATCATTATAACAGTATATTACAGTAATAACGATCTTAATTAACACTAATGATATAAATAATGATTATAAAACGTTATTATTGTTAATTATTTTGTTTGACGAGTATTATTGTAGTTGTTATTAGTATAGATGTAAATATACTATTATACTGCAATAATTGCAATAATATGAAATTATTGCAATAATGAATGAGAATAATTGCAAATAATATGATAATGATGATGATAATGATGATAATGCACTGATGATAACGGTAATAAATGATGATAATACAGAATTGTGTTCCATCTATAATAAAAAAAAGTTAAAGAGAAAAAACAATCCCAAAAGTCGAAAAAGCGGCAAAATCTATCGAAATCTAGCCTTTTGAAGTAGACTCCAAATGGAACGTTTTTTCCATTCATTTTGATGATTCTGGCAATTATTAGGGTAATAATGATAATAATTCCTGAATTCTATTAATCATGAAATAATGATGATAAAGTGGAGCTATAAGAGAATCGGGATAACATTTGATGATTATATATTATTACTATTATCATTATTATTACATATTATAATATATTATTATTATCATTATTCTCATTATTATTAGTATTATTTATATTCTTATTATTATCTTATTATTATTATTATTATTATTATTATTTTATTATTATTATTATTTTATTACTACTTTAATTATTAGTATTATTGCCAAAATATTTATAACTGTGAATAATAACAATATATATAAAATATATTATATAATACATTGTTATAATATTGTTAAGAATCATTATTGTTATAATTATCATTATTATTATTTTACTGGTATTATAATGTAAAAATAATCATTATCACAGTAAAATTACAGTAATAACGATATTAATTAAATAATGATATAAATATGATTAATAAAAACGTTATTATTGGTTATTAATATATTGTTATTACTATTATTATTGTAGTTGTTATTAGTAATAGATGTAAAAATATATATTATACTGCACTAGTTGCATAATAATGATAATTATTGCAATAATGATGAGAATAATTCAATAATTATGATAATGCTGATGATAATATGATAATGATGATAAGAGGATGCTAACGATAATAATGATGATAATCATGATAATAATGAATGATAATAACAGGAATTGGTGTCCATATATATAAAAAAAGGTAAAAGAAACAAAATCCCAAAGTCGAAAGCGGCAAATCTAGCGATATATCCTTTTGAAGTAGACTCCAATGAGTTTTTTCAATTCATTTGATGATTATGGCGAATTATTAGGGATAATGATAATAATTACCTGATTCTATTAATCATGACATATATGATAAAAGTGAGAATAAAGAGATCTTTGATAACATTTGATGATTATTAGTATTATGCTATTATCATTATTAGTATCATTATTATCATTATTTATCATTATTCTCCTTATTATTATTATTATTATTATTATTATATATTATTATTATTATTATTATTATTATTATTAGTATTATTAATTATTAATTATTATTATTATTACTTTTATTATTAGTAATTATTGCAAAAATATATTATAACCTGTAAATATAACATAATAATAATAATAAGTATATTTATAATAATACGAATTGTTTAATTTGTTATTAATATCATATTGTTATATTCTCATATTATTATTTTTTACTGTATATAATTGTAAAAATATCATTATAACATTAATAATTACAGTAATACCGATATTAATTCAAATAATGCTATAGATAAATGATTATAAAAACGTTATTATTGTTATTATTATTGTTATTCCTATTATTATTGTAGTTTGTATTAGTATAGATGCTAAAATATTCATTAATCGCAATAATTGGCAATAATAATGAATTATTGCAATAAGGGATGATAATACTTGCAATAAATATGATATGATGATGATCAATGAGGAATAATGAGGATAATGATTTATGATAACGATAATAATATGATAATCCCTATAATAATGAGATCAAACAGGAATTGTGTCCAATATAATCAAAAAAAAGGTAAAAGAAAAAAAATCCCAAAGTCAAAAAGCGCAAAATCTAGCGAATATAGCCTTTTGAGAGTAGACTTCCAAAATGACGTTTTTTTTCCATTCATTTGAGATTCGGCAATTATTAGGGTAATAAGGTAATAATTACATGAATTCTATTAATCATGACATACTGATGATAAAGTGAGATAAAGAGAATCTGGATAACATTTGATGATATTAGTATTATTACATTATCATTATTATTACATTATTATCAATTATTATCATTATTATCATATTATTTTATTATTCATTATTATTCTTAGTATTAGTATTATTATTATTATTATTATTAAACATTTTAATTTTTATTATTACTTTAATTATTAGTATTATTGCCACAAAATTATAAACTGTAATACTACCATATAATATATAAGTATAATTATAAATAATACGAATTGTTATAATATTGTTATATATCATTATTGTTATAATTATCATTATTATTATTTTTACTGGTAGTTATAATTGTACAAATAATCATTATACCGTAATCATTACAGTGATCGATTTAATAAAATAGTTGGATATAAATATGATTATAAAAACGTTATTATTGTTATTTATTATTGTTATTACTATTATTATTGTAGTTGTTTATTATATAGATGTAAAAATATATATGATAACTGCAATAATTGCAATAATAATGATAATTATTGCAATAATGATGATAATAATTGCAATAATGATGATAATGATGATGAAAATGATGATAATGATGATGAAAACGATAATAATGATGATAATCATGATAATAATGATGATAATAATAGGAATTGTGTCCATATATAAGAAAAAAAAGGTAAAAGAAAAAAAATCCCAAAAGTCGAAAAAGCGGCAAAATCTAGCAAAATATAGCCTTTTGAGAGTAGACTCCAAAATGACGTTTTTTCATTCATTTGATGATTCTGGCAATTATTAGGGTAATAATGATAATAATTACCAGAATTCTATTTATCATGACAATAATGATGATAAAAGTGAGAATAAAGAGAATTTGGATAACATTTGATGATTATTAATATTATTACTATTATCATTATTATTGTCATTATTATCATTATTATTATTATTATTATTATTATTATTATTATTATTATTATTATTATTATTATTATTATTATTATTACTTTAATTATTAGTATTATTGCCAAAAAATATATTATTACTCTAATAATAACAATAATAATAATAATAATAAATATAATTATAATAATCTATTGTTATAATATTGTTATTAATATTATTATTGTTATTATTATCATTATTATTATTTTTAATGGTAGTATAATTGTAAAAATAATTATTATAACAGTAATAATTACAGTAATAACGATATTAATTGAAATAATGATATAAATAATGATATAAAACGTTATTATTGTTATTATTATTGTTATTACTATTATTATTGTAGTTGTTATTAGTATAGATGTAAAATTATATATTATAACTGCAATAATTGCAATAATAATGATAATAATTGATATAATAATGTTAATAATTGCAATAATGATGATAATGATGATGATAATGATGGTAATGATGATAATGATGATGATAACGATAATAATGATGATAATCATGATAATAATGATGATAATAACAGGAATTGTGTCCATATATAATGAAAAAAAAGGTAAAAGAAAAAAATCCCAAAGTCGAAAAAGCGGCAAAATCTAGCGAAATATAGCCTTTTGAGAGTAGACTCCAAAATGACGTTTTTTCCATTCATTTGATGATTCTGGCAATTATTAGGGTAATAATGATAATAATTACCAGAATTCTATTAATCATGACAATCATGATGATAAAGTGAGAATAAAGAGAATTTGGATAACATTTGATCATTATTATTATTATTATTATTATTATTATTATTATTATTATTATTATTATTTTTATCATTATTATTATGTTTACGGGTAATATAATTTAAAAATAATTTTATAACAGAATAATTACAGAAATACGATATTAATTGAAAATAAGATTAAATAATGATTAAAAAACTTTTAGATTGTTATTATTATTGTTATTAATTTTTATTGTAGTTGTTATTAGTAAGATGTAAAATTATTATTAAACTGAAATAATTGCATAATAATGATAAAAATTGCAATAATGTGATAAAAATTTGCAATAATGATGTAATGATGATGAAAATGATGATAATGATGACAATGATGGAAAACGATAAAAATGATATAATCAGATAATGGGGGGGGTTTTCATGTGCATGGTGAGTGAAGCGATGTTGGGGTGCCTAGATATTTAAGTGCTTGCATGCCTTCCGTTTGCAGTTTCCCCCCCCCGGGCTAGCCCAGTGTAAAAAAGGGAGCACTTCCGCATAAGTTCCCCTGCAGGTCACAGCCTTTTCCATCATTAAACTTTGAGTGCCCCCTCGTGGCCACCCAGGGGTAACGGGGGACCTTGGGGCCCCAGGCTAAATCTGTGGGGATCTCGGAGCACCCCCAGAGTACCGATTATGGCCCACCGGCTGTGGACAGCTCGGGCTTGTACAACTCTGCCCCCTACCCCCGGGGGTAATGGGGGGCTCGGGGGAGGTGGGCCTTGCCACCTCCTCCCCCCAAAATGCCCTTGGAAAACTCTTTTATAAAGGGGAAATGTGGGGGGAGGGTTTTTTCCTTCCCCCCAGCAAGTAAGGGGGGGTGTGGGTCCCCTGGGAGTGAAAGTCGGGGTGCGGTTTGGAACGGGGTTTACTCGCCCGCCTGCGCCCCGGCAGCGCCAACCCACCATAAAGCTTGTGGGGGAAAGCCCTCGGGAACCCACAGGTGGTGTAGGGGCCCACAGCTCCCGACCCCCTTTATCTGGGTGTGTTGGTGGGGGCGGCAGAGGGGCGGCACCCGGGAGGCCCCCCCGATTAACCCGGGCGTGCTTTGGGGTAGGCGTTTGGGAAAACCCCGGTCCTTTTACGGCAGGAGAGCGGTTACCCTGCTATCGGGGAATTGAAGCGATGGGAGTTGGGGTGGCTGCCCTTCGAGGGAGAAGACCTGGAGCGGCACGATCAGTGGGGTGGTTACACCTACTACTGGTCGGGCCGCAGGTGGTCACCTCCTCCAGGGTGTAGCCATACCATCTCCATCGATTTCAGCCTGGGGTAGTCGAGGGGACCACCGGTTGATGAGGTATCATGGCTTTGAGACAAAAGCATGCTTTTGGCTTATGTCTCTTTTGCTGTATACGCTCCTACCATGTACATAAAAACCCCGATGTGAAAGGGGGCGTTCTACCCCAAACTCGCATCTGTGGCAGACGATTGTCCCCGGGAGCATTCGCATTTTCGGGCGACTTCAATGTGGTACCCGGGCTGTGCCGACGGGAGAAGTCTGTGGGCCCCCCATGGCTCGGGAGCTGATCCAGCAGCGAAAATAGCCTCCTTCTCCAGGATTTTGCTGGGTCCCAGAAAATGAGGATCTCTGGCTCCGGGTCCCAGCGCTCCAATCGCATCGGGGGCTTGGTACAGCGAACGGGTACGGGGCCAAGGAGATCGACCACATTCTTGTCGCACGCGATGGGAGGATCCCCCAAAAAACTGCGGGGTTTTACCGGTGGATTCTGGGGCCCGACATAGGCTGGTTGGGGCTACCCTGCGGGCCACTTAAAAAAATCCCGTCCCTCCAGGGGCCCCCCCAAAAGGTTTTTCATTGGACAGACAAAGGGGAGGGGGATGTGCCCGGGGGTTCGCCAGGGCCCAGTCTCTGACCGATTTCAAAACAAGAAACCTGACGGATCCAGTTGCTCTGGGGAGCCCTTTCAAGCGCGAAACACTAAGCACTCAGGAGTCCATTTCGTACGCCCAAGGAAAAGGGCAGAATCCATCCCCCTGGAGACTTTGGGAAGGCCCCATTTGAAGCGGGTTTTCGCAAAGGCTGGGCTGTGGGAACAAGCTTCTCGCCCATGGGGGGGGTTTTTTTTTAGGGTTTGGCCCTGGGGGGGGGGCGGGAAACGTTTTTTCGGTTTTGGGGCGGGGGGTCGAAGGCCATTTTTTTAAAGCCCTTTCGCCCTGCTACCAACCCCCTGAGAAAAGAACCAAAGCCCTCCCACAGATGACTGCAGTCCGATCAGGGGAGGAGGATCATCTCAGATATTTTGGGGTTTCGTAAACGTTGGGCTGAGTATTTTGAACAGTTGTCCCGGGTGGATCCTCCAACAGTTAGCTGGATGCAAGCGATGTCTCAGGGGCCGTGCCGGCCCCACCCATCAGCGGGAAAAACCCCTACCCTAACAGAGGTTAGGCGGGGCGATTTCCAAGCTGAAGAGGGGGAAAAAGCTGCAGGCATATGTGAATCCCTGCTGAACTGAAAAGGCGGGGGGTGAACCTATGTCGGGGGCCGCATACAGTCCCCGACTGCCATTTGGGGGCCCCCGGACCATTCCCCCTGACCTGCTGAGGGGCGTGGTCATCCCCCTCTGGGAAGGGGAAAGGGGATGATGGGACTGTAGCAAATACCGTGGCATTACATGCTCCCGCAACCAGGGAAGGTTCTCGCTCACATTCTTCTGAAACGGATCCCCAACCCCCTACGAGGACCAGAACCGGGGCAGTCGGATTTTACTCCTGGAAGTCCCCAATGACCGATCTAGCGCTTCGAGTAATTTTGGAACGCCGCGTGATTTGGTCGGGGGTTTCTTTCGCCTACATCGACCTCAAAAAAGGGGTTTGACTCGGGGCATCGGGAATCGCATGGGAGATCCCGAGGGTCAGGGGAATTCCGACACAGAATTTTTGGCCTGATAGCAAGCCTCATATGGTATGAAAGTGCTGTAAAATGTGGTGGGGGTATGTCGAATTTTTCCTGTTAATTTAGGGGTGGGGGGGCTGTTTCCTTGCACCCACACTTTTTTAACACTTTTTTTAGGATGGATAATGGGGGAGAGCTACTAGCCAAAGTCAGGCGGACAAAACCCAGGGAATATTAAGGGCTCGGACCTTGGGGTTTGCCGACGATGTTTCCTCCATCGAGTCCTTGGGGTCACTTTTAGCGGCTATTGATGCTTTAGCAATGAGGGGAAGCCCCCAGCCTAGAGGGCTCCTGGACCAAGACCAAGATTCGGAATTTGGGGGCCTGTTAGCCTGTCGATCCATGCTTGCGGCGAGGACGTTTAAGCACAGAAAGTTTTTTAAAACCTGGTAGCGTAGCCATATCCGGGGTTTTCAGACCGGAAGTCAGTAGAAGGGTTGGTTGGCAAAAAGGAGCCTGAACTCGTCAACAAGGCGTTGGGGATGTCGGTACCTATGCAGAAGGACCAAGGGCGTGTCTTCAAGGCCTTTATACTTCCAGTTCTCTCTATGGAAACGAAAACCCGGACGCTATCCAGTGCCTTGAGTTCCGCCTTTATGCCTTTTTTAACAAATCCCTTCGTCGGATCATGGGGTACAGTTGGCAGGACCAGTGTCCAACCGGGGGTTACACCCCTGAGACTGGCATGGGACCTGTTACTTCATAATCCGGGATCGCCAATCAGGCTATATGGCCACCTAGCTCGCCTCCCTATGGGCGACCCGCCCCCCAGGTTTTCCTCGCGAGACAACCCTGGGTGGGGGAGACCTGGGGCTCCTAGGAACATGGGTGGGGACTCGACAAAAACCCTTTGGAGGAACTGAGATGGGCCGTGTGCCTGCCTGGAGATCGCCTGAGGGATCCCCCGTGGCTGTAAGCAAGGGTGGATGCGGCCACGCCCCCCTCGGCGATAGCCCCTTGATGATGATGATGATAATAAAAAAAAAAGGGAAAAGAAAAAAAACCCAAAAGTCGAAAAAACGGGAAAATCTAGGGAAATATAGCCTTGTGAGAGTAGACTCGAAAATGACTTTTTTCCATTCATTGTGATCTGGAATTATTAGGGTAATAATGATAATAATTCCAGAATTCTAAATTTAAACATGGGCAAAAATGATGAAAAAGTGAATAAAGGAATTTGGAAACATTTATGATTATTTTAATATTATTACTATTATCATTTTATTATCATTATTATCATTATTATATTATTTTTATTATATTATTATTTATTTTTATTATTATTATTATTATTTTTATTACTTTAATTTTAGATTTTTGCCAAAAAAATATTATAACTGTAATAAAAACAATAAAATAATAAAAGTAAATTATAATAATAAATTTTTATAAATTGTTATTAAAATTATTATTTTTATTTTATCATTTTTATTATTTTTTTGGTGTATAATTTTAAAAAAAATTTTTATAACATAATAATTACAGTAACGTATTTAATTTAAAAAAAAGTATAAAAAATGATTATAAAAAAAGTTATTTTTGTTATTTCATTTTTATTGTAATTTTTATTTGTATGATGTAAAATTAAATTATAACGCAATAATTGCAATAATAATGATAATGATTTCAAAAATGAGATAATAATTGAAAATGATGATAATGATGATGATAAAGATGATGATAAAGATAATAATGATGCTAATCATGTAATAATGATGAAAAAAACAGGAATTGTGTCCATATATAATAAAAAAAAAATAAAAAAAAAAAAAATCCCAAAAGTCGAAAAAGCGGAAAAAACTAGCGAAAATAGCCTTTTTTGGGGGTAACTCCAAAATGACTTTTTTCCATGCATTTGATGATTCTGGCAATTATTAGGGTAATAATGATAATAATTACCAGAATTCTATTAATCATGACAATAATGATGATAAAAGTGAGAATAAAGAGAATTAGGATAACATTTGATGATTAATAATATTATTACTATTACATTATTATTATTATTATAATTATTGTTATTAATATTATTATTGTTTTATTATCATTTATTATTATTTTTTACTGGTAGTATAATTGTAAAAATAATTATCATACCAGTAATAATTACAGTAATAACGATATTAATTGAAATAATGATATAAATAATGATTATAAAAACGTTATTATTGTTCTTATTATTGTTATTACTATTATTATTGTAGTTGTTATTAGTATAGATGTAAAATTATATATTATAACTGCAATAATTGCAATAATAATGATAATAATTGCAATAATGATGATAATAATTGCAATATTGATGATAAAGATGATAATAATGATGATAATGATGATAATGATGATGATAACGATAATAATGATGATAATCATGATAATAATGATGATAATAAGAGGAATGTGTCCATATAATAAAAAAAGGTAAAAAAAAAAAAATCCACAAAAGTCGAAAAAGCGGCAAAATCTAGCGAAATATAGCCTTTTGAGAGTAGACTCCAAAAATGACGTTTTTTCCATTCATTTGATGATTCTGGCAATTATTAATGTAATAATGATAATAATTACCAGAATTCTATTAATCATGACAATAATGATGATAAAAGTGAGAATAAAGAGAATTTGGACAACATTTGATGATTATTAATATTATTACTATTATCATTATTATCATTATATTATTATTGTTATTATATATTATTATTATTATTATTATTATTATTATTATTATTATTATTATTATTATTTATATTATTACTTTAATTATTAGTATTATTGCAAAAAATATTATAACTGTAAAAATAACAAAATAATAATAATAAGTATAATTATATAATACTATTGTTATAATATTGTTATTATATTATTATTGTTATTATTATCTATTATTATTTTTACTGGTAGTATAATTGTAAAATAATTATTATAACAGTAATAATTACAGTAATAACGATATTAATTGAAATATGATATAATAATGATTATAAAAAACGTTATTATTGTTATTATTATTGTTATTACTATTATTATTGTAGTAGTTATTAGTCTAGATGTAAAATTATATATTATACTTCAATAATTGCAATAATAATGATAATAATTGCAATAATGATGATAATGATTGCAATAATGATGATAATGATGATGAAATGATGATAATGATGATTAATGATTGATGATAACGATAATAATGATGATATCATGATAATAATGATGATAATAACAGGAATTGTGTCCATATATAATAAAAAAGGTAAAAGAAAAAAAATCCAAAAGTCGAAAAAGCGCAAAATCTAGTAAAATATCACTTTTGAGAATAGACTCCAAAATGACGTTTTTTCCATTCATTTGATGATTCTGGCAATTATTAGGTAATAATGATAATAATTACCAGAATTCTATTAATCATGACAATAATGATGATAAAAGTGAGAATAAAGAGAATTTGGATAACATTTGATGATTATTAATATTATTACTATTATCATTATTATTATCATTATTATCATTATTATTATTATTATTATCATTATTATCATTATTATTATTATTATTATTATTATTATTATTATTATTATTATTATTATTATTATTATTATTATTATTATTATTATTACTTTAATTATTAGTATTATTGCCAAAAAATATATTATAACAGTAATAATTACAGTAATAACGATATTAATTGAAATAATGATATAAATAATGATTATAAAAACGTTATTATTATTATTATTATTGTTATTACTATTATTATTGTAGTTTTATTAGTATAGATGTAAAATTATATATTATAACTGCAATAATTGCAATAATAATGATAATAATTGCAATAATGATGATAATGATGATGATAATGATGATAATGATGATAATGATGATGATAACGATAATAATGATGATAATCATGATAATAATGATGATAATAACAGGAATGGTGTCCATATATAATAAAAAAAAAGGTAAAAGAAAAAAAAATCCCAAAAGTCGAAAAAGCGGCAAAATGTAGCGAAATATAGCCTTTTGAGAGTAGACTCCAAACTGACGTTTTTTCCATTCATTTGATGATTCTGGCAATTATTCGGGTAATAATGATAATAATTACTAGAATTCTATTAATCATGACAATAATGATGATAATAGTGAGAATAAAGAGATTTGGATAGCATTTGATGATTACTAATATTATTACTATTATCATTATTATTATCATTATTATCACTATTATTATTATTATTATTATTATTATTATTATTATTATTACTATTATTACTTTAGTTATTAGTATTATTGCCAAAAAATATATTATAACTGTAATAATAACCATAAAAATAATAATAAGTATAATTATAATAATACTAATTGTTATAATATTGTTATTAATATTATTATTGTTATTATTATCATTATTATTTTTTTTACTGGTAGTATGATTGTAAAATAATTATTATAACAGTAATAATTAAAGAAATAACGATATTAATTGAAATAATGATATAAATAATGATTATAAAAACGTTATTATTGTTATTATTATTGTTATTACTCTTATCATTGTAGTTGTTATTAGTATAGATGTAAAATTATATATTATAACTGCAATAATTGCAATAATGATGATAATAATTGTAATAATGATGATAATTATTGCAATAATGATGATTATGATGATGATAATGATGATAATGATGATAATGATGATGATAACAATAATAATGTTGATAATCATGATAATAATGATGATAATAACAGGAATTGTGTCCATATATAATAGAAAAAAAAAAATCCCACAAGTCGAAAAAGCGGCAAAATCTAGCGAAATATAGCCTTTTGAGAGTAGACTCCAAAATGACGTTTTTTCCATTCATTTGATGATTCTGGCAATTATTAGGGTAATAATGATAATAATTACCAGAATTCTATTAATCATGACAATAATGATGATAAAAGTGAGAATAAAGAGAATTTGGATAACATTTGATGATTATTAATATTATCACTATTATCATTATTATTATCATTATTATTATTATTATTATTATTATTATTATTATTATTATTATTATTATTATTATTATTATTATTATTATTATTATTATTATTATTATTATTATTATTACTTTAATTATTAGTATTATTGCCAAAAAATATATTATAACTGTAATAATAACAATAATAATAATACTAAGTATAACTATAAAAATATTAATTGTTATAATATTGTTATTAATATTATTATTGCTATTATTATCATTAATATTATTTTTACTGGTAGTATAATCGTAAAAATAATTATTATAACAGTAATAATTACAGTAATAACGACATTAATTGAAATAATGATATAAATAATGATTATAAAAACGTTATTATTGTATTATTATTGTTATTCCTATTATTATTGTAGTTGTTATTAGTATAGATGTAAAATTATATATTATAACTGCAATAATTGCAATAATAATGATAATAATTGCAATAATGATGATAATAATTGATATAATGATGATAATGATGATGATAATGATGATAATGATGATAATGATGATGATAACGATAATAATGATGATAATCATGATAATAATGATGATAATAACAGGAATTGTGCCCATATATAATAAAAAAGGTAAAAGAAAAAAAATCCCAAAAGTCGAAAAAGCGGCAAAATCTAGCGAAATGACGATTTTTCTATTCATTTGATGACTCTGGCAATTATTAAGGTAATAATGATATTAATTACCAGAATTCTATTAATCATGATAATAATGATGATAAAAGTGAGAATAAAGAGAATTTGGATAACATTTTATCATTATTATTATTATTATTATTATTATTATTATTATTATTATTATTATTATTATTATTATTATTATTATTATTATTATTATTATTATTATTATTATTATTATTACTTTAATTATTAGTATTATTGCCAAAAAATATATTATAACTGTAATAATAACAATAATAATAGTAATAAGTATAATTATAATAATACTAATTGTTATAATATTGTTATTAATATTATTATTGTTATTATTATCATTATTATTATTTTTACTGGTAGTATAATTGTAAAAATAATTATTATAACAGTAATAATTGCAATAATAATGATAATAATTGCAATAATGATGATAATAATTGCAATAATGATGATAATGATGATAATGATGATAATGATTATGATAAGAATAATAATGATGATAATCATGATAATAATGATGATAATAACAGGAATTGTGTCCATATATAATAAAAAAAAAAGGTAAAAGAAAAAAAATACCAAAAGTAGAAAAAGTGGCAAAATCTAGTGAAATATAGCATTTTGAGAGTAGACTCCAAAATGACGTTTTTTTCATTCATTTGAGGACTCTGGTAATTCTTAGGGTAATAATGATAATAATTACCAGAATTCTATTAATCATGACAATAATGATGATAAAAGTGAGAATAAAGAGGATTTGGATAACATTTGATGATTATTAATATTATTACTATTATCATTATTATTATCATTATTATTATTATTATTATTATTATTATTATTATTATTATTATTACTTTAATTATTAGTATTATTGCCAAAAAATATATTATTACTGTAATAATAACAATAATAATAATGATAAGTATAATTATAATAATACTAATTGTTATAATATTGTTATTAATATTATCATTGTTATTATTATCATTATTATTATTTTTACTGTTAGTATAATTGTAAAAATAATTATTATAACAGTAATAATTACAGTAATAACGATATTAATTGAAATAATGATATAAATAATGATTATAAAAACGTTATCATTGTTATTATTATTGTTATTACTATTATTATTGTAGTTGTTATTAGTATAGATGTAAAATTATATATTATATCTGCAATCATTGCAATAATAATGATAATAATTTCAATAATGATGATAATAATTGCAATAATGATGATAATGATGATGATAATGATGATAATGATGATATTGATGATGATAACGATAATAATGATGATAATCATGATAATAATGATGATAATAACAGGAATTGTGTCCATATATAATAAAAAAAAGTAAAAGAAAAAAAAAATCCCAAAAGTCGAAAAAGCGGCAAAATCTAGCGAAATATAGCCTTTTGAGAATAGACTCCAAAATGACGTTTTTTTCCATTCATTTGATGATTCTGGCAATTATTATGGTAATATTGATAATGATTACAAGAATTCTATTAATCATGACAATAATGATAATAAAGTGAGAATAAAGAGAATTTGGATAACATTTGATGATTATTAATATTATTACTATTTTATTATTATTATTATTATTATTATTATTATTATTATTATTATTATTATTATTATTATTATTATTATTATTATTATTATTATTATTATTATTATTATTATTACTTTAATTATTAGTATTATTGCCAAAAAATATATTATAACTGTAATAATAATAATAATAATAATAATAATAAGTATAATTATAATAATACTAATTGTTATAATATTGTTATTAATATTATTATTGTCATTATTATCATTATTATTATTTTTAGGTAGTATAATTGTAAAAATAATTATTATAACAGTAATAATTACAGTAATAACGATATTAACTGAAATAATGATATAAATAATGATTATAAAAACGTTATTATTGTTATTAAAATTGTTATTACTATTATTATTGTAGTTGTTATTAGTATAGATGTAAAATTATATACTATAACTGCAATAATTGCAATAATAATGATAATAATTGCAATAATGATGATAATAATTGCAATAATGATGATGATAATGATGATAATGATGATGATAACGATAATAATGATGATAATAATGATAATAATAACAGGAATTGTGTTCATATATAATAAAAAAGGTAAAAGAAAAAAAATCCGAAAAGTCGAAAAAACGGCAAAATCTAGCGAAATATAGCCTTTTCAGAGTAGACTCCAAAATGACGTTTTTCCATTCATTTGATGATTCTGGCAACTATTAAGGTAATAATGATAATTACCAGAATTCTATTAATAATGACAATAATGATGATAAAAGTGAGAATAAAGAGAATTTGGATAGCATTTGATGATTATTATTATTATTATTATTATTATTATTATTATTATTATTATTATTATTATTATTATTATTATTAATATTATTATTGTTATTATTATCATTATTTTTATTTTTACTGGTAGTATAATTGTAAAAATAATTATTATAACAGTAATAATTACAGTAATAACGATATTAATTGAAATAATGATATAAATAATGATTATAAAAACGTTATTATTCTTATTATTATTGTTATTACTATTATTATTGTAGTTGTTATTAGTATAGATGTAAAATTATATATTATAACTGCAATAATTGCAATAATAATGGTAATAATTGCAATAATGATGATAATAATTGCAATAATGATGGTAATGATGATGATAATGATGATAATGATGATGATAACGATAATAATGATGATAATCATGATAATAATGATGATAATAACAGGAATTGTGTCCATATATAATAAAAAAAAGGTTAAAGAAAAAAAATCCCAAAATTCGAAAAAGCGGCAAAATCTAGCGATATAGCCTTTTGAGAGTAGACTGCAAAATGACGTTTTTTCCATTCATTTGATGGTTCTGGCAATTATTAGGGTAATAATGATAATAATTACGAGAATTCTATTAATCATGACAATAATGATGATAAAAGTGAGAATAAAGAGAATTTGGATAACATTTGATGATTATTAATATTATTACTATTATCATTATTATTATCATTATTATCATTATTATTATTATTATTATTATTATTATTATTATTATTATTATTATTATTATTATTATTACTTTATTTATTAGTATTATTGCCAAAAAATATATTATAACTTTAATAATAACAATAATGATAATAATAAGTAGAATTGTAATAATACTAATTGTTATAATATTGTTATTAATATAATTATTGTTATTATTATCATTATTATTATTTTTACTGGTAGTATAATTGTAAAAATAATTATTATAACAGTAATAATTACAGTAATAACGATATTAATTGAAATAATGATATAAATAATGATTATAAAAACGTTTTATTGTTATTATTATTGTTATTACTATTATTATTGTAGTTGTTATTAGTATAGATGTAAAACTATATATTATAACGGCAATAATTGCAATAATAAGGATAATAATTGCAATAATGATGATAATAAATGCAATAATGATGATAATGATGATGATAATGATGATAATGATGATGATAACGATAATAATGATGATAATCATGATAATAATGATGATAATAACAGGAATTGTGTCCATATATAATATAAAAAAGGTAAAAGAAAAAAAAAACAAAAGTCGAGAAAGCGGCAAAATTTAGCGAAATATAGCCTTTTGAGAATATACTCCAAAATGACGTTTTTTCCATTCATTTGATGATTCTGGCAATTATTAGGGTAATAATGATAATAATTACCAGAATTCTATTAATCATGACAATAATGATGATTAAAGTGAAAATAAATAGAATTTGGATAACATATGATGATTATTAATATTATTATTATTATTATTATTATTATTATTATTATTATTATTATTATTATTATTATTATTATTATAAATAATGATGATGATAATGATGATGATAATGATGATAATGATGATAATGATGATGATGATGATAATGATGATGATAACGAAAATAATGATGATAATCATGACAATAATGATGATAAAAGTGAGAATAAAGAGAATTTGGATAACATTTGATGATTATTAATATTATTACTATTATCATTATTATTATCATTATTATCATTATTATTATTATTATTATTATTATTATTTTTATTATTATTATTATTTTTATTATTATTATTACTTTAATTATTAGTAGTATTGCCAAAAAATATATTATAACTGTAATAATAACAATAATATTAATAATAATAAGTATAATTATAATAATACTGATTGTTATAATATTGTTATTAATATTATCATTGTTATTATTATCATTATTATTATTTTTACTGGTAGTATAATTGTAAAAAAAATTATTATAACAGTAATAATTACAGTAATAACGATATTAATTGAAATAATGATATAAATAATGATTATAAAAACGTTATCATTGTTATTATTATTGTTATTACTATTATTATTGTAGTTGTTATTAGTATAGATGTAAAATTATATATTATAACTGCAATAATTGCAATAATAATGATAATAATTGCAATAATGATGATAATAATTGCAATAATGATAATAATGATGATGATAATGATGATATTATGATAATGATGATGATAACGATAATAATGATGATAATCACGATAATAATGATGATAATAACAGGAATTGTGTTCATATATAATAAAAAAAAAGGTAAAAGAAAAAAAATCACAAAAGTCGAAAAAGCGGCAAAATCTAGCGATATAGCCTTATGAGAGTAAAATCCAAAATGACGTTTTTTCCATTCATTTGATGATACTGGCAATTATTAGGGTAATAATGATAATAATTACCAGAATTCTATTAATCATGACAATAATGATGATAAAAGTGAGAATAAAGAGAATTTGGATAACATTTGATGATTATTGATATTACTACTATTATTATTTTTATTATAATTATTATCATTATTATTATTATTATCATTATTATTATTATTATTATTATTATTATTATTATTATTATTATTGTTATTATTATTATTACTTTATTTATTAGTATTATTGCCAAAAAATATATTATAACTGTTATAATAACAATAATAATAATAATAAGTATAATTATAATAATTTTAATTGTTATAATATTCCTATTAATAATATTATTGTTATTATTATCATTATTTTTTTTTTACTGGTAGTATAATTGTAAAAATAATTATTATAACAGTAATAATTACAGTAATAAAGATATTAATTGAAGTAATGATATAAATAATGATTATAAAAACGTTATTATTGTTATTATTATTGTTATTACTATTATTATTGTAGTTGTTATTAGTATAGTGTAAAAAAAATATAATGAATAATTGCAATAATGATGATAATAATTGCAATAATGATGATAATAATTGCAATAATGATGATAATGATGATGATAATGATGATAATGATGATGATGATGATGATAACGATAATAATGATAATAATCATGATAATAATGATGATAATAACAGGCATTGTGTCCATATATAAAAAAAAGAAAGGTAAAAGAAAAAAAATCCCAAAAGTCGAAAAAGCGGCAAAATCTAGCGAAATATAGCCTTTTGAGAGTAGACTCCAAAATGACGTTTTTTCCATTCATTTGATGATTCTGGCAATTATTAGGGTAATAATGATAATAATTACCAGAATTCTATTAATCATGACAATAATGATGATAAATGTGAGAATAAAAAATTTGGAGAATTTGATGATTATTAATATTATTACTATTTTCATTATTGTTATCATTATTATCATTATTATTATTATTATTATTATTATTATTATTATTATTATTATTATTATTATTATTATTATTATTATTATTATTATTATTATTATTATTATTATTATTATTATTATTATTATTGCTTTAATTATTAGTATTATTGCCAAAAAATATATTATAACTGTAATAATAACAATAATAATAATAATAAGTATAATTTTAATAATACTAATTGTTATAATATTGTTATTAATATTATTATTGCTATCATTATCATTATTATTATTTTTACTGGTAGTATAATTGTAAAAATAATTATTATAACAGTAATAATTACAGTAATAACGATATTAATTGAAATAATGTTATTATTATTATTATTATTGTTATTACTATTATTATTGCATTGTTATTAGTATAGATGTATAATTATATATTATAACTGCAATAATTGCAATATTAATGATAATAATTGCAATAATGATGATAATAATTGCAATAATGATGATACTGATGATGATAATGATGATAATAACAGGAATTGTGTCCATATATAATAAAAAAGGTAAAAGAAAAAAAATCCGAAAAGTAGAAAAAGCGGCAAAATCTAGCGAAATATAGCCTTTTGAGAGTAGAATCCAAAATGACGTTTTTTCCATTCATTTGATGATTCTGGCAATTATTAGGGTAATAATGATAATAATTACCAGAATTCTATTAATCAAGAGAATTTGGATAACATTTGATGATTATCAATATTATTACTATTATCATTATTATTACCATTATTATCATTATTATTATTATTATTATTATTATTATTATTATTATTATTATTATTATTATTATTATTATTATTATTATTATTATTATTATTATTACTTTAATTATTAGTATTATTGCCAAAAAATATATTGTAACTGTAATAATAACAACAGTATTAATAATAATAAGTATAACTATAATAATACTGATTGTTATAATATTGTTATTAATATTATCATTGTTTTTTGGAGTATAATTTAAAAATAATTATTATAACAGTAATAATTACAGTAATAACGATATTAATTGAAATAATGATATAAATAATGATTATAAAAACGTTATCATTGTTATTATTATTGTTATTACTATTATTATTGTAGTTGTTATTAGTATAGATGTAAAATTATATATTATAACTGCAATAATTGCAATAATAATGATAATAATTGCAATAATGATGATAATAATTGCAATAATGATAATAATGATGATGATAATGATGATATTATGATAATGATGATGATAACGATAATAATGATGATAATCACGATAATAATGATGATAATAACAGGAATTGTGTTCAAATATAATAAAAAAAAAAGGTAAAAGAAAAAAAATCCCAAAACGTCGAAAAAGCGGCAAAATCTAGCGATATAGCCTTTTGAGAGTAAAATCCAAAATGACATTTTTTCCATTCATTTGATGATTCTGGCAATTATTAGGGTAATAATGATAATAATTACCAGAATTCTTTTAATCATGACAATAATGATGATAAAAGTGAGAATAAAGAGAATTTGGATAACATTTGATGATTATTAATATTATTACTATTATCATTATTATTATCATTATTATCATTATTATTATTATTATTATTATTATCATTATTTTTATTATTATTATTATTATTATTATTATTATTATTTTAATTATTAGCATTATTACCAAAAATATATTATAACTGTAATAATAACAATAAAAATAATAATAAGTATAATTATAATAATACGAATTGTTATAATATTGTTATTAATATTATTATTGTTATTATTATCATTATTTTAATTTTTTCTGGTAGTATAATTGTAAAAATAATTATTATAACAGTAATAATTACAGTAATAACGATATTAATTGAAATAATGATATAAATAATGATTATAAAAACGTTATTATTCTTATTATTATTGTTATTACTATTATTATTGTAGTTGTTATTAGTATATATGTAAAATTATATATTATAACTGCAATAATTGCAATAATGATGATAATAATTGTAATAATGATGATAATGATGATGATAATGATGATAATGATGATAATGATGATGATAACGATAATAATGATGATAATCATGATAATAATGATGATAATAAAAGGAATTATGTCCATATATAATAAAAAAGGTAAAATAAAAAAAAAATCCCCAAAGTCGAAAAAGCGGCAAAATCTAGCTAAATATAGCCTTTTGAGAGTAGACTCCAAAATGACGTTTTTTCCTTTCATTTGATGATTCTGGCAATTATTAGGGTAATAATGATAATAATTGCCAGAATTCTATTAATAATGACAATAATGATGATAAAAGTGAGAATAAAGAGAATTTGGATAACATTTGATGATTATTGATATTACTACTATTATAATTTTTATTATAATTATTATCATTATTATTATTGTTATCATTATTATTATTATTATTATTATTATTATTATTATTGTTATTATTATTATTACTTTAATTATTAGTATTATTGCCAAAAAATATATTATAACTGTAATAATAACAATAATAATAATAATAAGTATAATTATAATAATTTTAATTGTTATAATATTGCTATTAATAATATTATTGTTATTATTATCATTATTTTTTTTTTTACTGGTAGTATAATTGTAAAAATAATTATTATAACAGTAATAATTACAGTAATAACGATATTAATTGAAGTAATGATATAAATAATGATTATAAAAACGTTATTATTGTTATTATTATTGTTATTACTATTATTATTGTAGTTGTTATTAGTATAGATGTAAAATTATAAATCATAACTGCAATAATTGCAATAATAATGATAATAATTGCAATAATGATGATAATAATTGCAATAATGATGATAATGATGATGATAATGATGATAATGATGATAATGATGATGATAACGATAATAATGATGATAATCATGATAATAATGATGATAATAACAGGAATTGTGTCCATATATAATAAAAAGAAAGGTAAAAGAAAAAAAATCCCAAAAGTCGAAAAAGCGGCAAAATCTAGCGAAATATAGCCTTTTGAGAGTTGACTCCAAAATGACGTTTTTTCTATTCATTTGATGATTCTGGCAATTATTAGGGTAATAATGATAATAATTACCAGAATTCTATTAATCATGACAATAATGATGATAAATGTGAGAATAAATAGAATTTGGATAACATTTGATGATTATTAATATTATTACTATTATCATTATTATTATCATTATTATCATTATTATTATTATTATTATTATTATTATTATTATTATTATTATTATTATTATTATTATTATTATTATTATTATTATTATTATTATTACTTTAATTATTAGTATTATTGCCAAAAAATATATTATAACTGTAATAATAACAATGATAATAATAAGTATAATTATAATAATACTAATTGTTATAATATTGTTATTAATATTATTATTGTTATTATTATCATTATTATTATTTTTACTGGTAGTATAATTGTAAAAATAATTATTATAACAGTAATAATTACAATAATAATGATAATAATTGCAATAATGATGATAATAATTGCAATAATGATGATAATAATGATGATAATGATGATAATGATGATGATAACGATAATAATGATGATAATCATGATAATAATGATGATAATAACGGGAATTGTGTCCATATATAATAAAAAAAAAAAGGTAAAAGAAAAAAAATCCCAAAACGTCGAAAAAGCGGCAAAATCTAGTGAAATTGAGAGTAGACTCCAAAATGACGTTTTTTCCATTCATTTGATGATTCTGGCAATTATTAGTGCAATAATGATAATAATTACTAGATTTCTATTAATCATGACAATAATGATGATAAAAGTGAGAATAAAGAGAATTTGGATAACATTTGATTATTATTATTATTATTATTATTATTATTATTATTATTATTATTATTATTATTATTATTATTATATTATTATTATTATTATTATTATTATTATTATTGCTTTGATTATTAGTATTATTGCCAAAAAATATATTATAACTGTAATAATAACAATAATAATAATAATAAGTATAATTTTAATAATACTAATTGTTATAACATTGTTATTAATATTATTATTGCTATCATTATAATTATTATTATTTTTACTGGTAGTATAATTGTAAAAATAATTATTAAAAAATTAAAAGATAATAATTGCAATAATGATGATAATAATTGCAATAATGATGATAATGATGATGATAATGATGATAATAACAGGAATTGTGTCCATATATATAATAAAAAAGGTAAAAGAAAAAAAATTCGAAAGTAGAAAAAAGCGGCAAAATCTAGCGAAATATAGCTTTTTGAGAGTAGAATCCAAAATGACGTTTTTTCCATTCATTTAATAATTCTGGCAATTATTAGGGTAATAATGATAACAATTACCAGAATTCTATTAATCATGACAATAATGATGATAAAAGTGAGAATAAAGAGAATTTGGATAACATTTGATGATTATTATTATTACTATTATTATTATTATTATTATTATTATTATTATTATTATTACTTTAATTATTAGTATTATTGCCAAAAAATATATTATAACTGTAATAATAACAATGATAATAATAATAAGTATAATTATAATAATACTAATTGTTATAATATTGTTATTAATATTATTATTGTTATTATTATCATTATTATTATTTTTACTGGTATTATAATTGTAAAAATAATTATTATAATAGTAATAATTACAGTAATACGATATTAATTGAGATAATGATATAAATAATGATTATAAAAACGTTATTATTGTTATTATTATTGTTATTACTATTATTATTGTAGTTGTTATTAGTATAGATGTAAAATTATATATTATAACTGCAATAATTGCAATAATAATGATAATAATTGCAATAATGATGAGAACAATTGCAATAACGATGATAATGATGATGATAATGATGATAATGATAATAATGATGATGATAACGATAATAATGATGATAATCATGATAATAATGATGATAATAACAGGAATTGTGTCCATATATAATAAAAAAAAAAGGTAAAAGAAAAAAAATCCCAAAAGTCGAAAAGCGGCAAAATCTAGCGAAATATAGCCTTTTGAGAGTAGACTCCAAAATGACGTTTTTTCCATTCATTTGATGATTCTGGCAATTATTAGGGTAATAATGATAATAATTACCAGAATTCTATTAATCATGACAATAATGATGATAAAAGTGAGAATAAAGAGAATTTGGATAACAT
>NW_023649481.1:124594-139046 GCF_015228065.2 Penaeus monodon | reverse complement strand
CCAATCATACCAATCACGCTTCTCACGATCCCACAGGGATTATTACCCACATTTTTAAGACCTTCTTGTAAACCCCGAGGGAAACTTTTGGTAAGCATCCGCACTAAAAATTTTACATTCTGTAAAACAATCTCCTCCTGGTCAGCTATTCATCGGAACAGACGTTGGGAGACCGCTCTCCCCTTCTACGCATTGGCCACACCCTCTAACACATTCTATTATGTCACAATTATCCCCCCCTTATGTTCCTTATGTAATTTTCCCCCTTCAATCCCCACTCCTTTTTTCGTGCCCACTTTTTTTGAAAAAACCCGTACCTCTGCTTTCCCCCACCTATCCTCCCTTCACCGACCTCCCAACCTATCAGACATCCTTACAAAACCCCACACTTTCTGCTTCAAAAAACCTATTCTTTCCTCAAACGCATAATACCCTTTCATTAATTAACCCCTTCCCACACCCGACCCTAACCCTTTCACCACCAATCCCCATTTTAGCAATAATCACTAACCAACCACCTTCCCCCAAAATTTTAAACTAAGTTACATGCCCCTTGATTTTAGCAATTTCTTTTGCTTTTAACCATTAACAAACCATTTGTCAACGGGTGAAAAAGGGCTGCTTGGGGGGAAAAATCGAGGATTGTAGCCTTTTTTGACATGTAGTCCCGATCGAATAAACTGTTTTACATCTATATTTCATTGCTGTACCGAATAAGTAAGAAAACAACAACAACAAAAAAAAAAACAATAACACGATTTTACTTATTACATACAAAACAAAAAAGTAAAAATAATGAAAAAATATAGGCCCCATATTTTTTATATATATTATATAATATATATATATATATATATAATATATTATATATAAATATTATATATATATATAAATATATAAGCCTCTAAAAAATACGCGAATGCAAAAAGGGCATGCGACATTTGCCTACACAGTATAACATTCAAAACATAATACCTGTTTACAAATTGTACACCATGTAGACATGAATTTTGTGTTACACGTGGCCAAATTTATAGAAGAATGTGCACATAAAAGACTATGTAACCCTGTAATATATATATATATATATTATATAATATATATATATAAAAATTTTTTTATATATATGTTGGTTGTGTGGGTGTGGTGTGTGTGGGTGTGTGTGTGGGGGTGTGTGTGTGTGTGTGTGGTTTTGTGTGTTATATATTATATATATATATATATATATTTGTGGGGTTGTTGGGGTGTGTGTGTTGTGTGTGTGTGGGTGTGTGTGTGTGTGTGTGTGTGTGTGTGTGTGTGTGTGTGTGTATATATATATATTATATATAAATAAATATATATAATATTAATATATATAATATATATTATGTTATAATACACCCCTTTGAGACACACATACACATGTCTGATACACAAAATCATATTTAAAACACCAGTACCCATTGTACCGTATTTTCACACATGGTACAATGTAACGGGTCGCATGGGTACATCTCTCCCTCTTCTCTCTCTCTCCCCTCTTTCTCTCCCCCCCCTCTCTTCTTCTCTCTCTCTCTCTCTTCTCTCTCTCTCTCTTCTCCTCTCTCTCCCTCTCTCTCTTCCTTTCTTCTCTCTCTCTCTTTCTTTCTCTCTCTTCTCTCATCTCACTCTTAGTTGTGATCACGGGGATTTAAATAAACTCTTCCTTTTTACAAAGAGACCCCCCCCTAGCTACCCCTTCGGTACCCCTTGCTACTAAATATCTGATGAATTCTTAAAAAAAATTGCCTGCTGGTAAAAGTTTTTCCCCCTACCAGCCTGGATCACTTTAATAAAACCTTTGTCACAAGTGGGCAACATCTTACTCAGCTACGCCCTAAAACCCCTCCCAAGCACGAGTCTTTATACCCCGAGTAGACGTGCACAACAACTGAACAAAGACCCCAAAATAAAATTTCTTAAAAGGCTCATACATTAATAATAAAACTACAAAAAACCGGGGGAAAAAAAACCGTACTTGGCTCCCGGGGAAATGTCAGTGTTTCCAGGTTCTAAAGGGGATGTCATGTTCCGTACTAAAAAGGGGAAATATCATTGTTTCCAGTACTAAAAAAAAGCAAATGTCATATTTCCCAGTGTTCTGAAAGGGGAAGTCAGTGTTTCCAGTATTAAAAAAGGGGGAAAATGTAGTGTTTCCAGTACTAAGAAAGCGAATGTCAGTGTTTCCCCCGTATTAAAAAGCGAATTATGTTTCCAGTATCAGAAATGGGAATGTCAGTGTTTCCAATCTAAAAAATGGGAATGTCATTTTTCCCTTACTAAGAAAGCGGAATGTCATTGATTCCCTTACTAAAAAAGCGGAATTCAGGTTTCCCCTTACTAAAAAAGGGGGAATGTCGTGTTTTCCAGTTTCAAAAAGCGGAATTTTCCAGTTTTCCACTACTAAGAAAGGGGGATATCAGTGTTTCCACTCTAAGAAAGCGGAATGTCAATTTTTTTCCGTAACAAAAGGGGAAAAGTCAGTTTTTTCCAAAATAAAAAAAGGGGAATGTCAGTTTTCCAATACAAAGAAAGGGAATGTCAGTTTTCCAATGTTCTGAAAGCGAATGTCGGTTTCCAGTTAAAAAGGGGAATGTCAGTGTTTCCAGTGAAGAAAGCGAATGTCAGTGTTTCCAGTATCAGAAACGGAATGTCGTGTTTCCAGTGCTAGAAAGCGGAATGTCTATTTCCAGTATCAGAAAGGGGAAATTCAGTTTTCCCCGACTCAGAAAGGGAATTCATGTTTCCAGTACTAAAAAGCGGAATGTCAGTGTTTCCGTACCAAAAAGGGGAAAGTCAGTTTTTCCAGTACTCAAAAGGGGAATGTCAGTGTTTCCACTACTAAGAAAGCGGAATGTCAGGTTTCCAGTACTCGAAAGCGGAATCAGTGTTTCCAGTTAAAAACGGAAGTCAGTTTTTCCCACATCGAAGCAAATGTCAGTGTTTCCATACTCGAAAGCGGAATGCAGTTTTTCCCAGTACTCAGAAAGCGGATGTCATGTTTCCACTACTAAGAAAGCGGAATTTCATTTTTTTTCCACTACTAAGAAAGCGGAATGTCTTTTCCAGTATCAGAAAGCGGATGCATTTTGTTTCCATTTTCAAAAGGGGAAATGTCAGTTTTTTCCGTGTTCAAAAAGGGGAAAAGTCATTTTTCCCCAGTACTAAAAAACGGAAGTCGTTTTTCCCAGTATCAGAAAGGGGGAAAGTCATGTTTCCAGTACTCAGAAAGCAATGTCATGTTTCCAGTACTCAGGAAGGGGAATGTCAGTTTTTTCCAGACTCAGAAAGGGGAAATGTAGTGTTTCCAGTACTCAGAATGGGGAATGTCTTTTTTCCAGTATTCAAAAGGGGGATTATTTTTCCAGTACTCAAAAGGGGGGATTCATTTTTCCAGTACTAGAAACGGAATGTCTTTTTTCCAGTTCTGAAAAGGGGAAAGGTCATTTTCCAGTGTAAGAAAGGGGAAGTCAGTGTTTCCAGTCTAAAAAAGGAAAAAATGGTTTTCCAGTACTCAAAAGGGGAATGTCAGTGTTTCCAGTTCTAAAAAAGCAAAATGTCATTTTTTCCCTACTCAGAAAAGCGGAATGTCATGTTTCCAGTACTCAGAAAGCGGAATGTCAGGTTTCAGTACTCAGAAAGGGGAAAGGGTCAGGGTTGCCAGTACTAGAAAGGGGAATTAATGTTTCCAGTACTAAAAAAGGGGGGAATGTCAGTGTTTCCAGTTTCAGAAAGCAGAATTTCAGTTTTTCCCAGTCCCAGAAAGGGAATGTCAGTTTTTCCCCAGTACTCAAAAAGCGGAATTCATGTTTTCCATACTAAAAAAAGGGGAATGTCAGTGTTTCCACTACTAAAAAGCGAATTCAGGTTTTTTTCCATATAAGAAAGGGGAAAGTCAGTGTTTCATTTTCAAAACGGAAATCATGTTTCCCATATTCAGAAAGGGGAAATGTCAGGTTTCCGTTTCAGAAAGGGGAAAAGTCGTTTTTTCCTTTTCAGAAGGGGAAAAGTCATGTTTCCGTACCAAAAAGGGAATGTCTTTTTTCCAGTGTTCAAAAAGCGGAATGTCAGTGTTTCCAGTATTCAAAAAAGGGGAAAAAGTCAGTTTTTCCAGTACTCAAAAACGGAATTTGTTTCCAGACTCAGGAACGGAAGCAGTTTTCCACCCAATCAAAAGGGGAATGCACTTTTTTTCCGTATTCAGAAACGAGATGCCCAGTTTTTCCCCAGACTCAAAAAAGGGGGTTTGTCGTTTTTCCCATTTTTCAGAACGGAATGTCAGTGTTTCCGTACTCAAATGGGGAATGTCAGTTTTTTCCATTATTCAGAAAGCGGGATGTCAGTGTTTCCAGTACCAGAAACGGGATGTAGTGTTTCCAGTACTAAAAAGCGAATTTCGGGTTTTTCCATACTCAAATGCGGAATTAGTGTTTCCGTATTCAGAAAGCGGGATTCGTGTTTCCAGCCAGAAACGGTTTCGTTTTTCCGTACAAAAAAGCGGAAAATGTCGTTTTTCCCAATACAAAAGGGGGATGTCAGTTTTTTCCGTATTAAAAAGCGGAATTCATGTTTCCCTCTAAGAAAGGCGAATGTCAGTTTTTTCCAGTATGAAGCGGAAGTCCGTTTTTCCAGTTTTCAGAAACGGAGTCAGTTTTTCCAGTACTCAGAAACGGATGTCATGTTTCCAGTACAAATAAAGGGGAATGTCATGTTTCCATACAAAAGAAGGGGGGTGTCAGTTTTTTCCGTACAAAAAAGCAAATGTCTTTTTTCCATACTAAGAAAGCGGAATGTCAGTTTTTCCATTTTTAAGAAAGTGGAATGTCAGTTTTTCCCATACTAGAAAGCGAATGTCAGTTTTTCCCAGTACCAAAAGGGGGAATTTTTCAGTGTTTCCTGTTTCTGAAAGCAGAATGTCAGTTTTTCCAGTGCCTGAGAGCGGAAGGCAGTGTTTCCAGTGTTCTGAAAGCTTTTCAGTGTTTCCAGTGTTCTACAAAGGGAATTCACTTTTTTCCATTTTTTCTAACAAATTAAATTCAGTGTTTCCAGGGTTTGAAACGGAATGTCAGTGTTTTCAGTTTTTTTAAAAAAGCGGAATGCATTTTTTTCCAGATTTACATGTTTCCGTTTTCAAAAGGGGAAAAATGTCGTTTTTCCCCAAGTGTCTGAAGCGGAATGTCATTTTTCCCCAGTGTTCTTGAAGAGAATGTCATTTTTCCAGTTCTGAAGGGAAATGTCAGTGTTTCCAGTTTTTCTAAAAAGCGGAATATCAGTTTTCATAAAGGGGAGAATTCAGTGTTTCCTTTCCGAAAGTAATTTTAGTTTTTTCCAGTGTTGAAAAGGGGGGAATGTCATTTTTTTTCCTGTGTTTGGAAGCAAGTGTCAGTGTTTTCAGTGGTCTGAAGGGGAATGCCCAGTGTTTCCTGTATAGAAAGGGGAATGTCAGTGTTTCAGTGTTTTAAAAGTGGAATGTCATGTTTCCATGTTCGGAAGCGAATTCAGTTTTCCCAGTGTTCTGAGGGGAATTTAAATGTTTCCTGTTTTCTGAAAAGGGGAAATGTCAGTTTTTCCAGTGTTCAAAAAAGCGGAATGTCATGTTTCCATTGTTTGAAAGGGGGGAAGTCATGTCTCCATTTTTCTTCAAAGGGATGTCGTTTTTCCCAGTGTTCTAAAGCGGAAGTCTTTTTCCGGGTTTTTTCTACAAAGGGAAAATGTCAGTGTTTACAGTTTTTTCTGAAACAAAATGTCAGTTTTTTCCAGTGCTGGAAGCAAATGTCGTTTTTTCCATTTTTTTAAAAAATGGAATTCAGTTTCCAGTGCTCTGGAAGCAGAATGTCATTGTTTCCAGTGTTCAGGAAGCGGAATGTCAGATTTCCAGCATTCTACAAATAAAATGTCGTGTTTCAGTGCTCTGAAGCGGATGTCAGTGTTTCCAGTTTTTTCTACAAATGGAATGTCGTGTTTCCAGTGTTCTAAAAGGGGGAATGTCAGGTTTTTTAGTGCTTGAGAGCGGAATGTCAATTTTCCTTTTTCAAAAGGGAGTGTTTCCTGTTTCTACAAATAGAATGTCAGTGTTTTTTTCCATTGTTCTGAATCAGAATGTCGTGTTTCCAGTGTTCAAAAGGGGAAATTCTTTTTACAGTGTTCTAAAAATGGAATGTCAGTTTTCCAGTGTTTTGAAAACGAATGTCACGTTTCCAGTGCTTGATGTCCGTGTTTCCAGTGTTCTGAAAACAAAATTTCATGTTCCAGTGTTTGAAAGGGGAAATGTCTGTTTCCAGTAATCAAAAGTGAAATGTCGTGTTTCATGTTTTGAACGTCGATTCAGTGTTTGCAGTGTTCGCAAGCGGAATTCAGTTTTTTCCAGTGCTCGGGTTTGAAAATGTCAGTTTTTGCGTATTCTGAAAGCAATTTGCCGTTTTCATATTTCTAGAAGGGGAAATAAAATCCAAATGTTTAAAAATAGGCTAATGATTTGTCAGTTTTTGATTACCGCATTTACTAGACATTGCTTTTACGTCGTTACATATAAAATACTTTTCCCAGTTTTTATTTTTTTGTACAAGTAACATTACTACAATAAACTGAAATGAAAATCTTTAGCTTGCTTTTTTGTAGCTAAAAACTCTGTAATATTTTTCAGGGAAATTTTGTTGGAATCTGAAGTTACAAGAATTATTTCAGAATTGCATTTACAAACCTTTTGCCTGCAGTCGTTACATATAAAATTTTTTCCCCTTTTTTCTTTTTTTCATTTACAAGCTACAATAAAAACTAAAATTAAAATCATAGTTTTTCTCTTTGCTTGGATCTGCAACTTTCGTGAGTTTTAAAAAACCCGTTTACAAAAATCTGATTTTGTAGACGTTAACTGTCATTTAACTTAAAACTTTGAAATTAAGGGAATGCGTGAAAACGACTGTACATACATAAAGTTTAAAGTTTTAAAATTTAGAATATTATCTAGGTAAAATAATGAAAACTTTTTGTCAAACTCCATTTATTTTTGTCATTATTTTTAATTTTTATAAACGAAAAATACCATTTGAAAGGGTGATTTTTTTTTATTTATGTCATCAAAAACAAAACACGAAAAAATCGGTTTAAACCTTTTTAATACCTTTAGAATTCATTCCACTTCTAAAAACTATGAAAAAACCCAAAAATTTAGCATGCTAATCAGGAAAAAATACATTCCACCTCAAGCACTGGAAACACTGAATTCCCCTTGCAGAACACGCAAACACGACATTCGACTTTCAGAACATTTTTCAACACTGACATTCCCCCCTTTAATTACTGGAAAACCGACATTCCCTTTCAAACACTGCATTCTATTTCAGAAAAGAAAACTAAAAATTCTGCTTCCGAAAACTGGAAAAAACTGACATTCCACTTTCAGAACACGGAAAAATTTACATTTTCCCTTTTTTAAAAACTGGAAACAATAAAATTCTCTTTCAAACACTGGAAAACTGACATTCCGCTTTCAAACACTGGAAACAACTGAAAATTTCCTTTATAGAACACTGGAAACACTGACATTTTGCTTTTTAGAACACTGGAAACATGACATTCTGCTTTTAGAATACTGGAAAAACTGAATTTTTGCTCTCAGAGCACTGGGGAAAAACTAAAATTCCGTTTTCAGAACACGGGAAACATGACATTTCCTTTTTTAGAACCTGGAAACACTGACTTCCGCTTTCAAGCATGGAAACACTGACATTCCCCCTTTTAGAAAACTGGAAACACGAATTTATTTATAGAACTTGGGAAAACCCCGATACTCCCTTTTAAGCACTGGAAACATGACATTCCGCTTTTAAACACTGGAAAACACTAAATTCCGTTTTCAGAACACTGAAAAACTGACATTCCATTTGTAAAACACTGGGAAAAACTGACATTCCCCCTTTCCGAGCACTGAAACACTGATATTTCCTCTTTCAGAAAAATGGAAACCGATATTCTAATATAAAAAGCCCGATTTCTTGAAACACTGATATTTCCCTTTCAGAGCACGGAAAAAATGACATTCCGCTTTAGAAACCCCGGAAAACGACATTCCCCTTTCAAACACTGGAAACACTGACATTCCACTTTCGAATACTGGAAAACCCGATATTCACTCTCAGAGCACTGGGAACCTGACTTTCCCACTTTCAGAACATGGAAACACTGACATTTCCCCTTTCAGAACACTGGAAACACTGACATTCTCTTCCAGAACACAGGAAAAATAGACATTCCCCATTTACAACAATGGGGAAACCTGACATTCTTCTTTGGGGGAAAACTGGAAACATGACATATTGTTTTGAACATGGAAAAACTGAATTTCCATTTCTAGAACACTGGAAACCCTGACATTCCGCTTTCAAACACTGGAACACTAAAAAATTCTGCTTCCCAAACACTGGAAAAACTAACATTCCGCGGAAACACTGAAATTTGTGAAAACTGAAACTTTTTACATTCTGCAACCCCGAGAACTGGAAAAACTGACATTCCGTTTTCAGAACACCGAAAAAACTGACATTCTGTTTTTAGAACACTGGAAACACGACATTCCATTTTTAGAACACTGGAAACACTACATTCCGCTTTCAGAGCATGGGGAAAAAAATCTTTTGCTACCAGAAAATGGGAAACACGACATTCGCTTTCAGAACACGGAAACACTGACATTCCATTTCCGAATATTGGGAAACACTGACTCCGCTCTCAGAGCATTTTAAAACACTGACATTCTGCTTCCAGAACACAGAAACACTGAATTTGCTTTCGAACACTGGGGAAAAAAATATTTTGCTTTCAGGCACTGGAACACTGACATTCCATTTTCCATACCGGAAACACGGGATTCCATCTCAGAGCACTGGAAACACTGCATTTTCCTTGACTGGAAAAACTGACATTTCGTTTTAGAACACTGGAAAACTACATTCATTTGCAGAACACTGGAAACACTGACATTCCGCTTTTGAACACTGGAAACACTAACATTCGCTTCCAAAAAAACCCGGAAAAACGACATTCCCTTTCAGAATACTGGAAACACCGACATTTTGGGTTTCAGAACCTCGAAACACTGACTTTTAATGTAAACACTGGAAACACTGACATTTCCCCCTTTACTGGAAACACTGACATTTTTTGCTTTTAGAACACGGAACACTGACATTCCATTTTAGAACACGGAAACATGACATTGTTTTTGAACACTGGAAAAAAATAACATTCTGCTTCCAAACACTGGAACATGAAATTCCCCTTTCAGAAAACTGGGAAACACTGCATTCTGCTTCCCCAGCATGGAAAAACTGACATTGTGCTTCCAGAACACGGAAAAAACCCGACATTCCACTTTACAACATGGAAAAAATTGACTTCCACTTTTGAAAACTGGGACACTGCATTCTGCTTCCCAAACACTGGAAACACTGACATTCTGCTTCCAGAGCACTGGAAACACTGACATTATGTCCCGGACCCCGGAAACATTACATTCACTTTCAACATGGAAAAACTACATTCTGCTTCCAGGAAACTGGAAACCTGACTTCCGCTTTTTAAAACTGGAAAAACACTGACTTCTGCTTTCAGAAACACTGGAAAAAAACCCGACTTTCACTTTCCGAATACTGGAAACACTTACTTCACTCTCAGAGCACTGGAAACACTGACATTCTGCTTCCGAACCTGAAAACACGACTTCCACTTTCACAACACTGGAAACGACATTCCCCTTTCGGAATACTGGGAAAAACCCGACATTCTACTTCAGAGCACTGGAAACACTAACTTCTCCTTGAGAAAACTGAAACACTGACATTTGCTTTTTAAACACTGGAAAAAAACTGACATTACATTTTTTAGAAACTGGAAACCTGCATTTTCCCCTTTTTAGAACATTTGGAAACCCTGACATTCCCCTCTCAAGCACGGAAACACTGACGTCCCCCTTGCCGAATACTGGAAAAACCGACATTTCGCTTTTTTGAACACTGGAACACTACATTCCGCTTTTTAAAATTGGGAAACACTGACATTTCATTTTTGGAACACAGAAACAGGGGCATTCCGCTTTCCCAAAAAGGGAAACACTGACATTCCACTTTCAAACTGGGGAAAAACTGACATTCCGCTTCAGAACACGGAAAACTGACATTCCGCTTTCAGAGCTTGGGGAAACATTACATTCCCTTTCCCGATATGGAAAAAACTGACATTTAGCTTTCAAGGGATAGGAAAAAAAGACATTGTGCTTCCCGAAAAACAGGGAAAAACTACTTCCCTTTCACAACACTGGAAACACTGCATTGTGCTTCCAAACCAGAAAAACTGACATTCTACTTTCACAACACTGGGGAAAACTGACATTTCACTCGAAAGCACTGGAAACATGACATTTCCTTACAAAACACAGGAAACAAAAATTTCCGCTTTGGGGAAAAAGGAAACCTGCATTCCCTTTTTAGAACATTGAAACATGACATTACGCTTTTAGAACACTGGAAATACTGACATTCCATTTGTAAAAAAACCCGGAAACACTGACGTTTTCCTTGCAGAACTTGAAACTGATTTTCCTTTTAGAAACTGGAAAAATTGACTTCTATTTTAGAATACTGGAAACACTGACATTTACGCTTTCCCGAAAATCTGGAAACAGCATTCCTTTCAGAACACTGGGAAAAAACTGACATTCCGCTTTCAGAACACTGGAAACAATAACTTTCTGCTTCTAGAAGAAAGGGAAAACTACATTTCCCCTTTCAGAACACAGGAAACACTGAATTTTCCCCTTTCAGAAAAACTGGAAACACTGACATTCCCCTCTCAAAACCCCTGGGAAAAATGACATTCTGCTTCCAAACACAGCAAAAACTGCTATTCCGCTTTTAAAAAACATTGGGAAAAACTGACATTTCACTTTTGAATACTGGAAACACGCATTCCACTCTCAAGCACGGAAAAACTAACGTTCTCCTTGCAGAACACTGGAAAAAATGACATTTTGCTTTTTAGAACACTGGGAAAAACTGAAATTCCATTTGTAGAACACTGGAAACACTGACATTCCCCTTTCAGAAAACAGGAAACACTGACATTTTTATTTGTAGAACACTGGAAACACTGACATTCCGCTTTCATAACACTGGCATTAGCTCTCAATCACTGGTTACACTGACATTTCCCCTTTCATATCATTGGGAAACACTGACATTCACTTTTCCCAAAACTTAAACACTGAGCAATGGAAAAAATGTGCTTCCAGCCCCAGGAAACACTGACCATTCCCCTCTCAAGCACTGGAAACACTGACGTTCTCCCCTTTCGAACATTGGCACTGATATTTGCTTTTAAACCTGGAAACATTGACATTTATTTGAGAACACTGGAAAAACTGACATTACGCTTTTTAAAAATCTGGAAAAAACTGACATTCCTTTGTAGAACACTGGAAAAACTGACATTCCCTTTAAAACAGGAACACTGACATTTTGCTTTAGAACACTGGAAACAAAAACATTCTGTTCTAGAAGAAAGGGAAAAACTGACATTCCCCTCTCAACCCTGAAAAATGACATTCGCTTCCAAACACAGGACACATGACATTCCATTTTTCAAACACTGGAAAAAGACTTTCTCTTTTTGGAAACTGGGGAAAACTGACATTCCCTCTCAGAGCACTGGAAAAACCCGACATTCTCCTTGACTGGAAACATTGACATTCCGCTTTCAGAACACTGGAAACACTGCCATTCCGGTTTCAGAACACTGGAATCACTGACATTCCATTTGTAGATTGCTGGAAACACTGCCATTCCGCTTTCTCAACACTGGAAAAACCGATATTCTGCATCCTGAAACTGGAAACCTGCATTTCCCTTTTCTGAACACGGGGAAACACTGCATTCCATTTTTTAAGCCTGGAAAAACTGACATTCCGCTTTAGAAAACTGGGAAAAATGACATTCCATTTCCGGGAAACTGGAAAAAAGACATTCCACTCTCAAGCACTGGAAACACGACACTCCTTTTTCAGAACCAGGAAACACTAACGTTCCCCTTTTAGAACACTGGAAAATTGACATTCCATTTGTAGAAAATTGGAAAAACTGAATTCCCCTTTCAAACACTAGAAAAACTGACATTCCCCTTTCAGAACACAGGAAAAACTGACATTCCGCTTTCAGAACACGGAAAAACTGACATTCCTTTTCAGAACACTAAAAAAATGAAATTCCCCTTTCAAAAACGGAAAAAACCCGATATTCCGCTTTCAGAACATGGGAAACCCTGCGTTCTACTTCTCGAACAGAAAAACCCGACATTCCCCCTTTCAGAACATGGGAAAAACTGACATTCCACTATTTGGGGTACTGGGAAAAACTGACATATCCCCCCCTTTAGACACTGGAAAACACTGACATTTCATTTGTAGAAAACTGGGAAAAACCCAAATTCCGCTTTCAAAACGGAAAAACTGACATTTCACTTTCCGAATACTGGGAAAAACGGCTTTTAGCTCTCAGAGACATAAAAATGACATTCCCCTTTCTGAACACTGAAAAAACTGCATTCCCCTTTCCCCAATATGCAAACACTTACATTAAACTCTAAAAGCATGGAAACTGACATTTGCTTCCGAACACAGGGAAAAATGAATTCCCTTTTAACCTGGAAAAAATGACATTTTACTTCAGAGCACTGGGAAAAACTGACGTTTTTCCTTGCAGAACACTGGAAACACGACATTCCGCTTTTAAACACTGGAAAAAGATATTCCATTTGTAAACACTGAAAAAACGACATTTCCGCTTTAGAACACTGGAAACATGACATTTTATTTGTAAACCCCCCGGAAACACTGACATTCCGCTTTTTAGAAAGGAAACACTGAGGAATTCCACTTTCAGATCACGGGAAACACTGGCATTCGCCTTTGAACTTGGAAAAACTGACTTCCACTTTCCGAATATTGAAACACTGACATTCAGCTCTCAGGTAATGGAAACACGCATTGTGCTTTCCCGAACACAGGAAACACGCATTCCACTTTCAAAACTGGGGAAACACGACATTTTGGTTCCCGAACATTGGAAACACTGACATTTCCTTTTCAGAAAACTGGAAACCAACATTTCGCTTTAAAAAAACACTGGGAAAAAAACTCATTTTTTGTGAACCTGAAGCACTGACATTACGCTTTCGAAACTGGAAACCGACATTCCTTTTTAGAAAACTGGAAACACTAACATTCCGTTTTTTAGAAAACTGAAACACTGAAATTCCCCCTTTAGAACACTGGAAACACAAATTTGTTTCCAGAACACAGGAACCTGAAATTTCCACTTTGAGAAAACTGGAAACACTGACTTCGCTCTCGACACTGGGAAAAACTGACATTCTACTTTCCAAACACAGGAAAAAACTGACATTCCTTTTCGCAACACTGGAAAAATGAATTTTTCCCTTTCGGGGAAAATGGAAACACTGACATTCCACTCTCAAGCATGGAACATGAATTTTTCGTTGACTGGGAAACACTGACATTCCGCTTTCGAACACTGGAAACCGACATTCGCTTTCAGAAAACTGGAAACACTGACATTCCCCTTTTTAGAAAACTGAAAAAACTGACATTCTGCTTTCAGAACCGGAACATGCATTTTGCTTTCCCGAACACAGGAAAAAACTATATTTCGCTTTCAAAACCTTGAAAAACACTGCATTCCGCTTTCAGAAAAACAGAAACACTGACATTTGCTTCTAGAACAGGAAACACGACATAGCCTTTTTAGAACTCTGAAAAAATGACTTCCCCTTTTGGAATATTTTAAATACCCATTCTACTTCCCGAAAACCCGGAAAAAACTGACATTTCACTTTCAAAAACTTAAAACACCAAAAATTTCCCCTTTTTTTTTTTGCTCAAAACCATTTTCATTCCACTGTTTCAAAGTTATGTTGTCATTCGTTTTCCAACATTCGTTTTTTCTACTCCTTTTTGTCTGTCCCTCACCGCGACGGATCCTCACCTACTATATAAGGGAGGGGTTTTTTGGGCGATTAGGTGTCTTTTTGAAAGTAACCCTTCCATGGAGCGAGGGGGGGACATGTCCTTATCTCGTAGGGGAAATAATGACATTGTAAGGGGCCGTGGGGGATTATACAGGTTTAAAAAAACCATTCAGTAAATTTTTATATTTTATGTACCTCTTATCTTATATACTTTATATAATTTAAATATATATATATATATATATAATATATATATAAATATATATATATTATATATATATATATATATTTTCTTTCTTCATTTATTTGTTTAAACCCTTTTGGGGGGGGGTGTGTTTTAATAATCATTTTTATATTTCTTTTAAAAACGGAAAAGAAAAATCCCCCGCAAAATAGA
>NW_023649481.1:110471-124494 GCF_015228065.2 Penaeus monodon | reverse complement strand
CCTGGGCATTAATATAACCTTCCTTTTTAAAAAAGAGACCCACCCCAGCTACGCCTTCGGGACCCCTTTCCAAAAATAATTTAATTCTTGAAAAAAATTTCCTGCTGGTATGAAGACTTTTCCACCAGCCTGGATCACTTTTTAAAGAAACTCTTTGTCAACAAGGGGGCAACATCATTTCTCAGCTACGCCTAAAAACCCTGCAAAACACGAGTCTTTATACCCCAAAGGGAGACGGCACAAAAACTGAAAAAAAGATCCCGGATAAAAATTCTTAAAGGCTCATACGATCTACAGTAATCAACTACGAAACCGGGGAAAAAAACCCTATTGGCTACGCGGGAAGTCAGTGTTTCCGTGTTTTTGAAGCGGAATGCAGTGTTTCCAGTACTAGAAAGCGGAATACATGTTTCCCCGTACTAAAAAGCAGAATGTAGTATTTTTCCGTGTTCTGAAAGGGGGAAAGTCAGGTTTCCATTTAAAAAAGGGAATTTCGTGTTTCCAGTACAAGAAGCGGAAAGTCAGTGCTTCCCGTTTAAGAAAGCTGAATGTCAGTGTTTCCAGCTCGAAAACGGAAGTAGTGTTTCCAATACTAAGAAATCGGAATGCTGTTTTCCCTTACTAAGAACGGAATGTCTTGTTCCCTTTTAAAAAAGCGGAATGTCAGGTTTTTTCCCTTCAAAAAACGGGGAAAGTCAGGTTTCCAGTGTTCAGAAAACGGAATTCATGTTTCCCCTACTAAAAGGAAGCGGGATATCATGTTTTTCCCCTACTAAAAAAGCGGAAGTCAATGTTTCCGAAACGAAAGCAAAAGTCAGTGTTTCCAGTAATAAAAAGGGAAGTCGTGTTTCCAATACTAAGAAAGCGGAAGTTTGTTTCCAATGTTCTGAAAGCGGAATTCCCCGGTTTTCCAGTGCTAAAAAGCGGAATGTCAGTGTTTCCCAAACAAGAAGCAAAAGTCGGTTTCCGTATCAGGAAAGCGGGGAAAGTCATGTTTGCAGTCTAAAAAGCGGAATGTCCTGTTTTCCCGTGCAAGAAAACGGAATGTCAGTGTTTTCCCTACTCAAAAGCGGAAAGTCAGTGTTTTCCAGGCTAAGAAAGCGGAAAATTTAGTATTTCCAGTCTCAGAAACGGAATGTCATTTTTCAGTACTCAGAAAGCGAATGTCAGTGTTTTCCGTATCGAAAAACGGAATGTCAGTGTTCCAGTACTAAGAAACGGAATGTCAGGTTCCAGTATAAGAAAAAAAATGTCATGTTTTTCCGTACTAAGAAAGTGGGAAAGCAGTGTTTCCAGTGTTTAGGAAACGGAATTCAGTGTTTCCCGTCTCGAAAATGGAATTTTGTGTTTTCCCGTATCAAAAGGAAAGTCGGGGTTTTTCCATACTAAAAAGCGGGAAAGTTTTTTTCCAAGTACTAAAAGCGGAATGTCAGTGTTTCCATGTTCAGAAAGCAATGTCCCTTGTTTTTCCCGCACCAGAAAGCAAATGCAGTTTTCCAGTACTCAGAAAGCGGAAGTCGTGTTTCCGTACTCAAAAAACGGAAGTCATGTTTCCATACTAAGAAGGGAATGTCGTGTTTCCACTACTAAAAAGCGGGGAAAGTCAGTGTTTCCATCTCAAAAGCGGAAAAGTCTGTTTCCAGTATTCAGAAAGCGGGAAAGTCAGTGTTTCCAGTGTTCAGAAAAACGGGGAAAATCAGTGTTTCCAGTATCAGAAAAGGGGGTGTCGTGTTTCCAGTTTCAAAGCGGAAGTCAGTGTTTCCATACTCAGAAACGGAATGTCATGTTTCCAGTACCAGGGAAGCGGAATGTCAGTGTTTTTCCGCACTCAGAAAACGGGAAACAGTGTTTCCAGATTCAGAAAAACGAATGTCAGGTTCCAGTACCGAAACGGAAAAGTCAGTGTTTCCAGTATAAAAAAGCGGAATTCAGTGTTTCCGTACTAAATGCGGAAAGTCAGTGTTTCCAGATTCGAAGCGAGATTCAGTTTTTCCCGTACCAGAAAGCGGGATGTAGTGTTTATTTTAAAGAAAGCGGGAAAGTCAGTTTCCAATTTCTGAAAGCGGAATGTCAGTGTTTCCGTGCTAAGAAAGCGGAATGTCAGGTTTCCATGTAAGAAAAACGGAATGTCGTGTTTCCATATCAGAAGGGAATGTCAGTGTTTTTAGTGCTAAGAAAAGGAAAAGTCAGTGTTTCCCGTACTAAGAAAGCGAATGGCGTATTTCCAGTATCAGAAAGCGGGAATGCAGTGTTTCCCGTACTCGAAAGCGGAAGCAGTGTTTCCGTACTCAGAAAACGGAATGTCAGTGTTGCCAGTACTCAAAGCGGGGGAAAGTCAAAGTTTCCAGTACTAAAAAATGGGAAATTTATGTTTCCAGTGTTCAGAAAGCGGAAAAGCAGTGTTTCCAGTATCAAAAATGGAATTTCGTGTTTCCAATCTCAAAAACGGAATGCGTGTTTAAAGGTTTTTGGAAGCGGAGTCTGTTTCCAGACTCAGAAGCAGAATGTCAGTGTTTCCATTAATCAGAAAAGCAATGTCAGTTTTTTAGTACTCAGAAAGCGGGAATGTCAGGTTTCCCTACTAAAAAGCGGGAAAGTCATGTTTCCCCTACTAAGAAAGCAAAAGTCAGTGTTTTCCCGTACTAAGAAAACGGAAAGTCGGTTTCCAGTGTTCAGAAAGCGGAAATCATGTTTCCATATTCAGAAAGCGGAAGGTCAGTGTTTCCATGTTCAAAAAGGGGAAAGTCAGTGTTTCCATATTCAGAAACGGAAAGTCAGTGTTTCCAGTCTCAAAAAAGGAATGCAGGTTTCCAATCTCAGGAACGAAAGTCAGGTTTCCAGCAATCAGAAAGGGGGAATGTCACTGTTTCCGTATTCAGAAAGGAATGTCAGTGTTTCCAGTACTTTAGAAAGCGGGTTTCGTGTTTCCATGTTAGAAAGCGGAAGTCAGTGTTTCCATACTCGAATGCGGAATGTCAGTGTTTCCAGTATTTAGAAAACGGGATGTCGTGTTTTTCCATACTCAGAAAGCGGGTGTCATGTTTTTCCCGTACTAAGAAAGCGGAAAATTTGTGTTTCCGGACTCGAATGCGGAATGGGCGGTTTTCCAGTATTCAGAAAGCGGGGTGTCGTGTTTCCCGTACTCAGAAAGCGGGATGTCGTGTTTCCAGTATAGAAAGCGGGGAAAGTCAGTGTTTCCCCCGGGACTAGAATGGCGGGAAAGTCAGTGTTTCCAGTATTCAGAAAGGGGATTCAGTGTTTCCAGTACCAGAAAGCGAGATTTGTTTCCCCTTTTCTAAGAAAGCGGAATGTCATGTTTTCCAAATAAAAAAAAAGCGGGGTGCAGTGTTTTTCCCGTATAAAAAAGCGGAATGTCAGTGTTTTTCCATACTAAGAAAGCGGAAAAAGTCAGGTTTTCCAGTACTCAGAATGCGGGAAAGTAGTGTTTCCAGTATTCGAAAACGGGATGTCATGTTTCCCGTACTCAGAAAGCGGGATGCATGTTTCCCTTTAAAAAAAAGCGGGGAAATGTCGTTGGGGTTTTCCAGTACTCAGAATGCGGAATGTCATGTTTCCCCGTTTCAGAAAGGGGGATGTCAGTGTTTCCAGTATCAGAAAACGAGATGTCGGGTTTCCTACTAAAAACGGAAAGGTCAGTGTTTTCCAAACTAAGAAAGCGGAATGTCTTTTCCAGTACTAAGAAAGCGGAATGTCAGGTTTCCCTCTAAAAAAAAGGGAAAGCGTGTTTCCCGTATTAAAAAGTGGAATTCGTGTTTCCAGTACTCAGAAAGCGGGAAAAGTTTTAGTGTTTCCAGTACTCGAAAATGGAATGTCAGTGTTTTCCCCGTGTTCTGAAACAGAATGTCATGTTTCCAGTGCTCGGAAACGGAATGCGTGTTTTCCAGTGTTTGAAAGGGAGAATGTCTGTTCCAGTTTCTACAAACGGGAAATTTTTGTTTTCCCGTGTTCTTTTAAAATTAAAACTCAGTTTTCATTTGGAAAGGAAAAGCAGGGGTTTTCAGGTTCGGTTCAGTTTTTCCCCTTTCTCAGGTTTTCCTTGGAAAGGAATTCAGTGTTTCCAAAGGGGGGGAATTCAGTTTTTCCCGTGTTTGAAAAGAATGGGGTATGTTTCCAGTGTTTTCAAAAAAATTCATTTTCCAGTGTTTTGAAAAACGGAAAATTTAGTGGTTTTCCAGTCAAAGAAGTATTCCATATTCCAAAGTAAAAGTTGTGTTTTTCCCCGTGTTGTAAGGGGGAATGTCGGTTTTTTTGTTCGGCAATTCCAGTGTTTAGTGGTCTGGGCGGAAATGTTTTTGTTTAAAATAGGGTTTTTTTTGTTTCCCGTGTTTTGAAAAGGGGAAGTATGTTTTTCCCTGTTTGGAAGAGAAGTCGTGTTTCAGTTTCTGAAGGGAAATTTAATGTTTCCCTTGTTCGAAAAGGTGTCATGTTTCCCTTTCTAAAAGGGAATGTTAGTGTTTCCATTGTTTGAAAGGGAATGTCAGTGTTCCGTGTTCTTTCAAGGAATGTCAGTTTTCCAGTGTTCGAAAAGCGGGGGTTTCATTTTTCCCCTGTTTAAAATGGAATGTCCCGTGTTTTACAGGTTTTTGAAAAAGGGGAAAGTCGTTTTCCAGTGTCTGGAAAGCAGAATGTCAGTGTTTTTTCCAGTTTTTAGGGAAAATGGGGAAAGTCATGTTTCCGTTTCCTGGGAAAAAAAAGTTCAGTTTTTCCAGTTTTTTCAGGGGGAAGGGGGGGGAATGTCAGTTTTCCAGTTTTAAAATGAAAAGTCAGTGTTTTCCAGTGCCCCTGAAAGGGGGGTCAGTGTTTCCAGTTTCTAAAGGAAAATTTAGTGTTTTCCCGTGTTCTAAAAGGGGGAAAGTCATGTTTCAGTGTCTGAGAGGGAATGTCAGGTTTTTCCCTGTCTGGGGAAAAAGGGAGGTTTCCGGTTTTTAAAAATGAAAGTCAGTGTTTCCATTGCGAAATAGAATTTTTTTCAGTGTTCCAGTGTTCTGAAAACGGAATGTCAGTTTTTCAGGTTTTTAACAAATGGAATGTCAGTGTTTCCGTGTTTTAAAACGGAATGTCAGGTTTCCGTGTTCTGAATGTCGGTTTTTGTGTTCTAAAACGGGAAATTTTGTGTTTCCAGTGTTCTAAAGGGAATGTCTGTTTCCAAGTTCTAAAAGGAAAGCAGTGTTTCGTGTTTTGAAGTCGGTCATTGTTTGCAAAGAAAGTTTTTAGGGAATTTTAAAAGGGGTTCCCGTGTTTCTTTTGGGGCAGTGTTTTGAAATTTTTTGAAGCGGAATTTTCCGTTTTCTAGGGAAGTAATACACCTAAATTTTATTAAAATGGGGAATGAGTGTCAGTGTTTTGATTACCGCCATTTTTATAACTTCAAAAAAAAAAAAATTTAAAATTAAAAAAAAAAAAATTTTCCCTTTTTAAAACTTTTTCCGTAAAAAACTGTACACAATCAAAAAACAAAAAATGTAAATACATACTTGTTGTTTGTAGCTATAAACCATTTTTAAATTTTCACGGTATTTTTTTTGGGGGAATCTGAAGTTACAAGAAAATATTTCGTTATTGCATTTACTGACTTGCCTGACAGTCTTCATATAAAAATTTTTTTCCCCGTTTCCACTTTTTCAGTACTTAGCTCAATCAAAACTGAAATGTAAATAAATAGATTTCTTCTTTGCTTGGATCCCCAGCAACTTTCGTGAGTTTTAAAACACGTTTAAAAAAATCTGTATTTTGTAGACGTTAAACTGTCATTTAGACATTAAATTTTGTAATGTAATGTAATGGCGTGAAAACGACTGTACATAAAATGAAGTTTAAAGCATTTAAAGTTCAAATATATATTATGGGAAATAAATGAAACTTTTCTGTAAAACCCTACCTTTTTATGTTGTCTTATTTAAATTTGATAATTAAGAATACCATTTTAAGAGGATTTTTTTTTTTACTTTATGTCATCAAAATCAAAACACTGAAAACTCGGTCAACCCTTTTTAATACCATTTGAATATTCAATTCCACTTTAAAGCTAGAAAAAAGCCAAAATTCGGGATGAAATAAGGAAAAAACAACATTCCCACTCAGAGCACTGGAAACACGACATTCCGCTTGCAGAACCTGCAAACAGACATTTGCTTTCGAACATTCAACACTGACATTCCCCTTTTTAGATTACTGGAAAACTGACATTCCACTTTAGAAACTGCATTTACTTTCAACAATGAAAACACTAACATCTGCTTCCAAAACACTGGAAACATGACATTCCCCTTTCAGAACACGGAAACATTGACATTTCCCCTTTCCAAAAAACTGGAAACAAAAACATTCTGCTTTCAGAAAACTGGGAAAAACTGACATTCCGCTTTCAGAACCTGGAAACACAGAAATTCCCTTTATAGAACACTGGAAACATTTCCTTTTTTCTTTCAGAACACTGGGGGCAGGACATTCGCTTTCAGAATACTGGAAAAACACTGCATTCTGCTTCAGAGCCGGAAAAACTAACATTCCGTTTTTCAGAATCACTGGACACGACATTCCTTTTGTAGAACTACTGGACAACACTGGAATTTCCGCTTTCAGAGAGCACTGGAAACACTGACATTCGCTTCAGAAAACTGAAACACTGGGCGCATTTCTATTTATAGAACATTGGAAGCCTGAACTCCGCTTTCACTAGCACTGGAAACACTGCCATTCCGCTTTCAGAAAACTGGAAACCTAACATTCCGTTTTTCAGAACACCTGGAAACAACGACATTATTCCATTTGTAGAACACTGGAAACACTGACTTCCGCTTTCGAGAGCACTGGAAACACTGATATTCCTCTACTATCAGAAAACCTGGTAAAGCACTGTTTCTATATATAGAAGCCTGATACTCTTGGAAACCCCTGATATTCGCCTTTCGAGAGCACTGGAAACACTGACATCTCCGCTTTCAGAACACTGGAAACACTGACATTCCGCTTTCAGAACACTGGAAACACTGACATATTGCTTTCAGAACACTGGAAACACTGACATTCCATGTTCTATGCACTGGAACACTGACATTCCGCTTTCATGGGAACACTGGGAAACACAGACATTCTTGCTTCCAGGCAACTGGAAAACACTAACATTCCGCTGGAACACTGACATTTGTAAGGAAAACGGAACTTTGAGACATTCTGCACCCAGACACTGTTAAACATGACACCCGCGTTTCAGAACCTCGAAACACTGACATTCTGTTTTTCAGAACAGACTGGAAACACTGACATTCCATTTGTATAACACTGGAACCTGTCATTCCGCTTTCAGAGACACTGGAAACACTCACTTTTGCTACAAATACTGGAAACACTGACATTCCGCTTTCAGGGAGGGGGATGGAGAGGGAACACGCCTGTAAATATCACACGTGACATTCCTTTGCCGAATATTTGAAACCCTGACATCCAGCTTCTCAGAGCATTGAAAACACTGACTTCTCTTCCAGAACACGGAAACACTGACATTCTTCGCTTTTCAGAACACACTGGAAAAAATAGTATTCTGGCTTTCAGAGCACTTGGAAACCTGACAGTCCTTTTCCGAATACCGTTCACCTGTCGCCATTCCACTCTCAAGCACTGGAAACACTGACATTCTCCTTGATGGAACACTGACATTTCGCTTTTTGAGAACAATGGTGGAACAACGTTGCGACATTGTCACATGTGTCAAGGAAGCACTGAAACAACGACATTCCTCTTTCTGATACCATATGTAAACACTAACAGTTAGCGCGGGATGGCATGCAAAACACTGAAACCCTGAATTCCGCTTCAGAATACTGGAAACACCGACATTCTGCTTTCAGAACACTCGAAACACTGACATTCTATATGTAGAACACTGGAAACACTGACATTCCGTTTTCTGAACACTGGAAACACTAACATTCTGCTTCCAAAACACTGGAAACACTGAAATTCCGCTTTCAGAATACTGGAATCACTGACATTCTGCTTCCAGAGCACTGGAAACACTGACATTGTGCTTCCAGAACACAGGAAACACTGACATTCCACTTTCACAACACTGGAACACATTGGATCCATTCCACTTTTTGAATACTGGTATCCCGGTTACTGAACCTTCTGCTTCCAAAGCACTTGAAACTACTGGAAATTCTGCTTCCAGAGCACTGGAAACACTGACATTATGCTTCCAGGACACAGGAAACATTGACATTCCACTTTCACAACACTGGAAACACTGACATTCTGCTTCCAGGAAACTGGAAACACTGACATTCCGCTTTCAGAACACTGGAAACACTGACATTTCATTTGTGGAACACTAGAAACATTGACATTCCGCTTTAAAAGAACGTGGAAACACTGCATTCCACTTTCAGAATACTGGAAACACTGACATTCAGCTCTCAGAGCATCCGGACAACTGACATTGTGCTTCCGAACACAGGAAACCTGACATTCCACTTTCACACACTGGAACACTGACATTGTGCTTCCAGAATCACAGGAAACACTGACATTCTACTTTCACAACAATGGAAACACTGCCATTGTCACAGCTCCAGAGGAGCCACTGGAAAACACTGACATTCTCCCTTACAAAACACAGTAAACAATAATATTACCGCTTGCAGAAAACTGGAAACACTGACATTCCCTTTGTAGACATTGGAAACACTAACATTATAACGGCTTTAGAACACCTGGAAATGCGCGCTGTGACATTCCACTTGTAACACACTGTAAAAACACTGACGTTTTCCTTGCAGAACATTGGAAACTGATATTTCGCTTTCAGAACACTGGAAACATTGACATTCTATTTGTAGAATACTGGAAACACTGACATTACGCTTTCAGAACTCTGGAAACACAGAACATTTTTCCATTTGTAGAACGCACTGGACATACTGACATTCCGTTTTTCAGAACCTGGAACACTGACATTCCGTGTTCAGAACCACCTAGAAAACCCTGACATTCGCTTTAAAAGAAAAGAACACTGGAAACAATTAACATTCTGCTTCCTAGAACAAAGGAAACACTGACGATTCCACTTTACAGAGACCAGGAAACACTGACATTTCCACTTTTCAGAACACCTGGAGACAACTGACATTCCCGCTCTCAGACCACTGGACACGACTGACATTCCCCCTCTGGCATTCCAGAACACAGCAAAACACTCTATCCGCTTTTACAACATGGAAACACTGACATTTCCACTTTTCGGAATTACTGGAAACAATTACATTCCACTCTCCTAGCACTGGAAACACTAACGTTCTCCTTGCAGACACTGGAACACACTGAAATTTCGCTTTTAGACAACACGGGAAACACTGACATTCCATTTGTAGAACACTGGAAACACTGACATTCCGCTTTCATAACACTGGACATTACGCTCTCAGATCACTGGAAACACTGACATTCCGCTTTCAGTACATTGGGAACACTGACATTCCACTTTCCGAATACTTGAAACACTGAGCAATGGAAACACTGTGCTTCCAGAACACAGGAAACACTGACATTCCACTCTCAGAAGCACTGAACACACTGACGTTCTCTTGCAGAACATTGAAACACTGATATTTTGCTTTCAGAACACTGGAGGTGGAAACATTGACATTCTATTTGTAGAACAACTGGAACCTGACATTACCGTTCAGAACTCTGAACCACTGACATTCCATTGTAAACACTGCCAACACTGACATTTCCGTTTTCAAACACTGGAAACCTGAGCATTCCGCTTTCAGGAACGCGTGGAAACAATAACATTCTGCTTCTAGAAGAAAGGAAACACTGACATTCCGCTCTCAGACCACTGGAAACACTGACATTCTCCTTGACTGGAAACATTGACATTCCGCTTTCAGAACACTGGAAACACTGCCATTCCGGTTTCAGAACACTGGAATCACTGACATTCCATTTGTAGATTGCTGGAAACAAAAACCAAACCTTTTGCCATGTCCGCTTTCCTCACAACTGGGAAACCACTGATATTCGCATCCTGAACACTGGAAACACTGACATTCCGTTTTCCTGAACCTGAACAACTGACATTCATTTTGTAGAGCACTGGACAACACGACATTCCGCTTTTAGAACACTGGAATATGACATTCCACTTTCCGATACTGAAACACTTGACTTCCACTCTCAGAGCACTGGAAAACACTGACACTCTCTTGCAGACACAGGAACCTAACGTCGCTTTTAGGAACACTGGAACATTGAACATTCCATTTGTAGAACATTGGAAACATTGACATTCCACTTTCAGAACACTAGAATACTGACATTCCGCTTTCTCGAACACAGGAAACACTGACATTCCACTTTCAGAACACTGGAAACACTGACATTCCACTATTGGAGTACTGGAAACACTGACATATCGCTCTCAGAACACTGGAAACACTGACATTTCATTTGTAGAACACTGGAAAACGGACTGAAAATTGCCGCTTTCAGACACTGGCAAGCCACTGACATTTCACTTCCGAATACTCGGAACACTGGCAATTCAGCTCTCAGCACACTAGTGAATTGGACTGACGATTGCCGCTTTCTGAACACGGAAACACTGACATTTCCGCCTTTCCGATAGTTCAACAACTTACATTAAGCTCTCTCGAGCAGCTGGAGAAACTACTGACATTCTGCTTCCAGAACACAGGAAACACTGATATTCCCACTTTCAAGAACCTGGAAACACGTGACATGTTCACTCTCGATAGGCACTGGAAACCTCACTGAGTGGTGCTCCTTGCAGGAACACTGGAAACACTGTGACATTCGCTTTTAGAACAACTGGAAACACTGATATTCATTTGTAGAACCTTGGAACACAGACATTCCGCTTTCAGAACACTGGAAACACTACATTTCATTTGTAGAACACTGGAAACCTGACCTTCCCTGTTAGGAAAGCACTGGAAACACTGAGATTCCACTTTCAGATTCACTGGAAGCACTGGCATTTCTGCTTCAGAACATTGGAAACACTGCACATTTCCACTTTTCCGAATACTTGAAACCTGTGACATTCAGTCTCTCAGGTAATGGAAATCACTGACTTGTGCTTCCAGAACATCAAGGAACACTGACATTCCACTTTCACACACTGTAAACACTGACATTCTGGTGCCAGAACATTGGAAACACTGACATTCTCGCTTGCAGAACACTGGAACACAGACATTTCGCTTTAAGACACTGGAACACTGACATTCTTATTTGTAGAGACACTATGGAAGCACTGGACATTACGGCTTTCAGAACACTGGAAACACTGACTTCCATTTGTAGAACACTGGAAACACTAACATTGTCCGGTTTCGAACACTGGAAACACTGACATTCCGGCTTTCCATAACACTGAAACACTAACATCCTGTTTCCAGAACACGGAAACACTGATATTCCGTTTTGAGAACACTGGAACACTGACATTCCGCCTCTCAGAGCAACTGGTGAAAACTGACATTCTACTTCCCGAACACAGGACCTGACATTCCATTTTTCGCAACACTGTAAACACCTAGACATTTCTCTTTCGGAATACTGGAAACACTTGACATTCCACTCTCAGAGCACTGGAACACTGCATTCTCGTTGGACTGAACACTGACATTCGCTTTCTGAACACTGGAAACACTGACCATTCCGCTTGTCAGAACACTGGCGAACATGACATTCCGCTTTCAGACACTGCAACACTGACATTCTGCTTTCAGAACACTGGAGCCTGACATTATTGCTTCAAACACAGGAAACACTGATATTTCGCTTCAGAACCTGGAAACACTGACATTCCGCTTTACAGAAACCACTAGAAACCTGACCATTCTGCTTCTAGAACACTTGATAAACACTGACATACTGCTTTCTCAGAACTCTGAATACACGGACATTCCTTTTGGAATATTGTAAATACAGACTTCTACTTCCAAACACAGGAAACACTGACATTTCACTTTCAGAAAACTTAAAACACCAAAATTTCCATTTTTATTTTGCTCAAACCATGTCATTCCACTGTTTACAATGTTATGCTTGTCATTCTTTTTTCCAACATTCGTTTTTCTACATCCTTTTTTAGTCTGTCCCTCACCGCGACGGTATCCTCACCTACTAGGGATAAGGGGGGGGTTTTTGGGGGCGATCTAGGTGTCGTTCGAAGATGAAAACCTCTTCCATGGAGCGAGGGTGGACATCGTCCTTCATCTCGTAGGAGAAATAATGACAAAATGTAAGGGACCGTGGGGGATTTTATACAGGTGGTTAACTAACCATTCAGTAAATTATTATATCTATGTACCTCTTATCTTATATACATATATATAATTAGTATATATATAAATATATATATATATATATATATATATATATATATATAATATATATATATATATATATTGCTTGGCTTCATTTTATTTGTTTAAACCTTTTGTGTGGGTTGTGCATTTTAATAATCATTTTTATATTCTCTTTTAGAGGGAAAAAGAAATAGATCACCGCAAAATAGAAAAGAAAAGGGAAGTTGAAAAAAACTTTCTTTTTCTTTCTTTAAAAAATTTATTAGGAATATTTCACATATAATATTTTTTTTTGAATATTTTAAAGTGACTTTATTAACTTTTTCACTGTTATATGTATGTATGTATACACATACAGACAAACAAATACATATCATTGGGGGGTGTGTGTGTGGTGTGAGCGCGCGTCTGTGTGTGTATATGTGTATATATATATATATATATATGTATATATATATTTATATATATATATATATATAATATATATAATATATAATATATATATATATATATTAATGAATTTTAATAAAAGAATTTTTATGACATGTTTTTTGACAAATATTAGTAAGAAAAGAAATAGATGATTATATATTCTATATATGTATATGTATATGTATATAGATTAGATATAGTATTAAACATATATAATATATACATACATACTTATATATATATATATATATATATATTTTATATAAATATATTATATATATATAAATATATATATATTATATATATATATATATATTTTATATGTCTATATAATTTATATAAACACACCAAAATATTATTATATATATATATATTATATATATAGATAGATATATATAAATGTATATATATATATATATATATATATATATATATATATATATATATATTCTATATGTGTATGTGTATGGATATACATGCAATAAAAACAAATATATTATGTAAATATACATCTATCTATCTATCTTTCTATGTCTCTCTCTCTCTCTTTCTCTATGTGTATACACACACACACACACAAACACACACAACAAAACAACAAAACACACACACACACACAACATATATATATATTATATTATATATATATATATATATATATTTATATTTATATATATATTTATATAAAATTTTATATATATAGATAATTATATATATATATATCCATATTATATATATATGCATATACATATATTTTATACACACACACCAACCAAAACAACACACACACACACACACACACACCACACCATATATATATATATATTATATATATATATATATATATACATATATATATATATATATATTAAAATACAAAAATATATATATATATGTATATATATATGTATTATATATATATATATATATATATATATATATATATAAAATATATATATATATGGGTTTACGGCCGACCGCCTCGTCTCTCTGCCACCAACACAAGGCAGGCTAGCAGACGGTGTGCTATCCACAGGGTCGTGAACACTGAACAGCTCCAAGAGGCACCGAGTACCACGCGTCCCAGAACACCACGAGGGGAAACGCCATGGCGAGGCAGGGCACGAAAAAAACAAAATGACAGTCTTTCCTTTATTTACACCAAATTATTTACCCGTACACTTTTCTATAGGCACAATACAGGGGAAACCAGCATGTCACAGCTTATA
>NW_023649481.1:100083-110371 GCF_015228065.2 Penaeus monodon | reverse complement strand
AGTGTTTTTTTTGGTTCAAAAGGGAATGTCAGGGTTCCAGTTTCTTTCAAAGTTTGGAAAAATGTCGTGTTTCAGTTTGGTGGAAGCAAATTTCGGAAGTGTTTTCCGTGTTCAAAGGGAAAGGCTTTTAAGGGGAATGCAGTTTTTCCCAGGTTCGGGAAGGGGTGGTTTATGTCAAAGGTTTCTTTTCTATGGGAATGTCAGTGGTTTTAAAAAATTTGGAAGTGTGTTTTTTAAAGGGGAAGCGGGTTTTTTCCGTGTTCGGGAAGCCAAAAATGTGGGTTTTTTCAGTGTCAGAGCTGAAGTCAGTTTTTCCATTATTCGGTAAGGGAATGCAGTTTTTCGAGTGTCGAAAGCGGGATGTCAGTGTTCCAGTGCTCTAAAAGGGGAAATTTTAAGGGGTTTCCGGGTTTTCTGAAAGCGAATGCGTGTCTCCAGTTTTCGAAAAAAAAATATAATGATAATAAATAATAAAAAATAATAAAATAAAAATAAAATTTAATAAAAAAGGATGATAATCATAATAAAAATAAAAATAATGAAAATTAAAATTAATAATAATAATAATAATGATAATAAAAAAAAATGTAATAATTGCAAAATAAAACGTTTTGGGGCCGTTTGTTTTTCGACTTTGGGGAATTTTTTTCTTTTCCTTTTTTGTTTTAAAGTCTTACTTTTTTATCTTATTTTCTTCTCTTTTATCTAATTTTCTTTTTCATCTTTTTATTTTTTTATCCTCTTTATCACATTATGCAATTAATATCAAATCATCTATTATCTTATTTTTTTCAATTATTGCAGTTGATAACACGACACACAGTTATAGATAATAATGGCTAATAAAAATAACAATAATCGACGATTTTGTATAAATAATTATTCATAACATTTATTTTAATTATGATATAATTTTTTTTTTTCAGTTTTTATCGTTTTTTAATAATATAAGTAATATACAGTGCATATATTAATCAAGAGTATTAAAAAATCACAATAGTATAATATGTTATTAGATTTAATATTCTTATGATAGATTATTATTTTTATTATTAGCAGTTCCATATACTTTTCTGTAATAATTAATAATTATAATTATAATGATTTATGAAAATTATTAATACATAATAATAATATACTAAATAATAGATAATAATAATAATATAATAATAATGAATGATAATGATAATGAACAAGATAATGATTAATAATGATTAATGATAGTGATAATTATTAAAAAATAATAGAGTAATTCGAAACTGCAATCATGTGAAATCGAAAAGGGCGCATTTTTTTTGTATAATCTCAATTAGCGCTTTTCGACTTTGGGGGATTTTTTTATCGGTTTTTTGTCTGCGATTCTTGCCGGTTTTCTCGACTTGGGGCGATTTTTTTCCGTCTTTTTATTATAAATGGACATATTACGTGATATTATGCTTTGCATTATTTATCATCCATTATACATCATCAGCTCTCTCATCATTCTCTATGATCATTATCATAAATGTATCACTCTTTATTGTCATCATTATCTATCGTTATTACATTATTATGATCATTATGCATCCTTATTTATCATTATTATTGTAATTATTGGCAGTTTCTATATGCTTTTTTGTAATGCTATATCAAATGAGCTAAGCAACAACAACAATAAATACAACATGATAATAGACATATAAGTTAACGATTTTTATAATAGTTATTTATATCATAATATATTGATATAAGGGCTACAATATATGGATAGTATATATCTTATAATATCTATAAATATTATATATATTATATATATTATATATAGTATACTATTAGTTTAAGATAGTAATACATATTATATGATATGTGTGTGTGTCTATGATCGTAGTAGATAGATAGTATATCTTAGAGCATAGGATAGGATATGATAATAAATACGCTATCTATAGGTATCGGACCGCTATATAGTCTACATAGAATACCTCACACACACACAGACATCGCACACACGATACCACACCCACAGCCACATAATTATTATTAGCATATAGCATATAGATATATATATTATAATACTTTATAGTATATATATATAATTACTTCAGTATTTTATAATGCGAATATAATCTATAGTCAATATATAATATTATTTAACATACTATTCGTACTATCTCTACTATATAATCTTATATACTGATAATATGTATAATAATTCTATATTATTATATATCTGATATATATATACTCTTCTCTCATAGATCTCTGCTTTCTCATTCTCATCAATAGTCTTTATATATATATGTGTCTCTATCTCTAGTGTATCTAATATCTATAATCTATATCTAATACTATATAGTAGTATCTTACTATATCAATATCATATATCGCTATATCTCTCTATTATCAGCCTGATGTATCTATATCTCTATCTTCTATATATCATACATCCTTATCCTATCTCTCTCTACTACTTATCCTGCGCTATCGTATCATTTAATGCTATAGCTCCCTACTCTCTATCACATCTTCCCTTTATATACATAGTCTCGCATATCACCATCGATTTGCCCCACATCTATGTAATCTCGTTTTAGTGCGTATTCATAATATTTTAAATAGATATATATACTAAAAAGTGGGCATATTAATAATAATCGTTCTATATGTCCGTAACATATCGTATATAGCTGCTCTATCTATCATAGTCATATATCTCTATTATATATATATATGAAATAAGTATACATTATATATACTTATATAAAGTATAGGGTTATATATGGATGACTTTCTTACAGATATGTTATATTTCTTATGCCCATATCATACTATCCTATATCATATATATATATCTATCTATATGAATATATACAGATACTATATCTATAGAGTACTCTATAGATAGATAGATAGATATGAGAGATAGATAGATACGATACGGATCTGATAGGATAGGGATAGTATAATAGTATAGATAGATATATATAATATACTCGCTATGTCTCGTCTCCTATCTTCTATTATCCTTATAGATATATATAAACCTATGTGTGTGTATGTGTGTGTGTGTGTGTGTGTGGTGTGTGTTGCTGTGTGTATCAAACACACACACACACACACCCCATGGATCACACATTATCCATATCTCAAGCAATCACCCAGCCCCGCCCCACGCCCCCTCCACCTCCCCGGCCCTCCACACACCCGCCGACACTATACTGTCTATCTTCTCTATCTTTTCTCTCTATTGGTGTGTGTGTGTGGGTGTGTGTGTGTGTGTGTGTTGTGTGTGTGTGTGTGTTTCTTGTATATTGGTATGTGTCATGTGTTGTGTGGTGTGTGTGTGTTTAGACACCACACAGCACACACACACCACACAGGCAAGAGACCCGCCCAGCGACACATACACAGCGAGCATATATATATATATGATATATAATATATCTTATTATTATCTTCCATAGTCTCTATAACTATACTATCTATCTAGCTATATCTATGCTACTGTACTATCTATGCTATCTCACTCTTACTATCTATCTATCTATCTATCTATATCTTATCTTATCTACTCGTCTACTCTCTTCTATCTCTACTCTCTATCTATAACTATATATATAATATTTTGATTAGGCATCTATAAATATACATATATGAGAAAGTATACATATATACATATACTTATATAAGTATATATTCTATGGTATATGCCTTTTTCATATATTATAAATTATTATATATATTTTATATGAGGTAATCTTAATATATATATTCTCTCATTACTGATAGTAATTATAACTTTATATATGCTCAAATTTTTAGTATATATATATCTTTAAATATATGAATACAGATAATACATTAGGCATATATGTGTGATATTCATAGTATAAGTGTAGTGTATACTTTATATAGTATGAATAATAAAATGTATATTTGTATATTTGATTTATACTAGCAGCACTAAAGACTATTAGATATATAATACTATACTATATATATATATACTATATATTTATGACTATGATCTTCTATAGTATATATTTCCCTATGTGTATATATGCTCTATCTATACTCTTCTCTCTACTCCTATCTATAGTATTCATCCATTATAATATAGTATATATATACGTATCCCATATATATTATATCCCTATATATCTAATGATTCATTATATATATCGACTATGGCTTACTTATTATAACTCCTATCTACCCTACAGTCTATTGGCTCCACTTACTATTTTTTTTATTATTATATCTAGATATTATATACTTACTATAGACTATATATCTGATATATCTATATCACTTGCTAATATATCTACTATATACTTGATCTATCGTATATTTCTTCTCTATCTCCGTATATATACGGTATCTTCTCGTACGTTACTCTGCTCTCTCTATATGTATATTGTCTCTCTCTGTGTGTGTGTGTGTGTGTCTGTGTGTGTCTGTGTGTGTGTGATTGTCTCTATGTAATTCTATCTGATCTTGTCTTATCTATCTATATATTTTTTTATATTAACAGTATTTACTCTATCTATCTATCTATCTATACTATCGTATCTATTCTTATCTATTCCACACACCGCATACACCTATATTCTTTATTTACATCTCTGCTAATATATCATATATTATTATAGCTCATCTCTATAGTATATATATAATATATATATACGCTATATACCTTATGTTGCCTTATTTATGTAGGCCTATTCATAGATATTGATATTAAAATTAACTATTTATTAATATCGTTATATATGATTATTATCTATTTGTTGTTATTATTGTTGGTGTTGTTAGTAGGTTGTATGATTACAACAAAAAGCTTAGAAACTGCAGATATATTATTATGAAAAAAACAATAATAAATGATAATTACTATGATGATAATGTGTGAATAATTGTGAATTAAGCGATGATAATTGATGACAATGAACTGATTATAATTATGATTGATACATGAGATGATGATGAGAGTGATGTATGTATATATGATAATCAATGATGGATAATATGGCAGTAATATTGCGCATATTATAATAAAAAGGAAAAATTCGCAAAAGTCGAGAAACTCGGCAAATTCGGACAAAGTACCGATAAAGAAAAAAAAAAAAAAATAAAAATCTCCTCCAAAGTCGACGGGCGCTATTGAGATTATACAAAAAAAATGCGCTTTTTCGCTTTCGAATGATGATTTGGCATTATTACTGGTATATTATTTATTTTTATATTTCACTATCATTATCATTATTATCATTATCATTGTTATTATCATTTTATTATTATTATTATTATTATTGTTATTATTATTATTATTATAATATTATTATATTATTATAATAATTATTATTATTATAATTATTGATTATTCATGAAAATGTATTGTAAGCTGTACTAATAACAATAATAATTATAATAATTATTAATTATTATTTATACTATTTGTTATTTTAATTACTCTTGTTAATATTATCATTATTATTACTTCTATTATTAGCTATAACTGAAAAAAAAAAGATTATATGCATAATTAAAATAATGTTATGAAGTATTTATTAATATAATCGGTTATTATTGTTATTTTATATTGGGATTATTATTAATAGTTGTCGTTGATAACTGCAATTATTGAAATAATAATGATAATATGGATGATATTGATGATAATAGATTGGCAATAATGATGATATACAAGAGGATAATATAATGATGATAATGATGATAGGATAAAATGATTAAATTATGATAATAAGATCATGATAACGATGATAATATAATGATTAAAATTAACAGTAATCGCTTACCTGATTTATAACAAAATAAGGAAAATAGAAAAACATTGCTCCTAAGAGTCGAAGAAGCGGCAAAAATCTGTTTATTTTGGACAAGTTATTAATCATGTTATTATCATTATTATTATTTTAACTTTATTATTATTATTATTAGCATTATTATTATTATTATTTCATTATCATCATTATTATTATTATTAATTTTATATTATTATTATTATTTATATATTTATTATTTGATTTACAGTCGTTACATAAAAAATACTTTTCCCAGTTTTCACTTTTTCCAGTACAAGTAACATGTAGCTACAATCAAAACTGAAATGTTAAATACAATAGCTGCTTGTTTTAAGCTATAAAAAACTCATTGTAAATATTTTCACGGTAATTTTGTGAATCTGAAGTTACAAGAATATATTTCAGATTATTGCATTTACTAGACATTGCACTGACAGTCGTTACATATAAAATACTTTTCCCAGTTTTCACTTTTTCAGTACATGTAGCTACAATCAAAACTGAAATGTAAATACATAGCTTTCTTCTTTGCTTGGATCTCAGCAACTTTCGTGAGTTTTACAACACGTTTACAAAAATCTGTATTTTGTAGACGTTAACTGTCATTTAGACATTAACTTTGTAATGTAATGTAATGGCGTGTAAACGACTGTACATACAATGAAGTTTAAAAGCTTTAAAGTCAGGAAGATAATATCTATGGTGAAATAAATGAAAACTTTTCTGTCAAACTACCATTTATTGTTGTCATTATTTAATTTGATAATCTAAGAATACCATTTGAAAGAGTGATTTTTTTTTCACTTTATGTCATCAAAATCAAAACACTGAAAACTCGGTCAACCTTTTTAATACCATTTAGAATATCATTCCACTTCTAAAGCTATGAAAACGCCAAAATTCAGCATGCTAAATACAGGAAAAACTAACATTCCACACTCAGAGCACTGGAAACACTGACATTCCGCTTGCAGAACACTGCAAACACTGACATTCGACTTTCAGAACATTGCAACACTGACATTCCACTTTTAGATTACTGGAAACACTGACATTCCACTTTCCAAATACTGGAAACAATAACATTCTGACTTTCAGAACATGGAAAACTGAACATTCCGCTTTCAGAACACTGGAAACACTGAAAATTCCATTTATAGAACACTGGGCGGAACCACTGGACATTTTGCTTTCAGACACACTGGACAGCGCGTGACCATTCTGCTTTCAGAATTTACTGGAAACACTGGACATTCTCTCTCAGAGCACGGGAAACACTAACATTCCTTTTCAGAACACTGGAAACACTGACATTCCTTTTGAGAACACTGGAAAAACACGACATTCGCTTTCAGAGCACTGGAAACATGACATTCCGCTTTCCGAAAAACTGGAAAACACTCGGAAATTCTATTTATAGAAACATTGGAAAGCCTGATACTCCGCTTTCAGAGCTGAAACACTGGACATTCCGCTTTCAGCAAACACTGGAAACACTAACATTTCCGTTTTCAGAAACAATGGAAACCACTGACATTCCATTTGTAGAACACTGGAAAACACTGACATTCCGCCTTAAGAGCACTCGGAAACATGGACATTCCGCTTTCAGAAAACACTGGAAAAACACTGACTCCCGCTTTCAGAACACGGAAACACTGACATTCACTTTCCGAATACTGGAAACACGGAAATTCCACTCGCAGAGCACTGGGAACACTGAACTTTCCACTTTCAGAACACTGTGAACAAACGAACATTCCGCTTTCAGAACACTGGAAACACTGACATTCACTTCCAGAACACAGAAAACATAGACTTCACATTCACAACAAATGGAAAACACTGACATTCTCTTTCGGAATTACTGGGACACAATGGGACATATTGCCTTTCAGAAACGGAAACACTGACATTCCATTTCTAGAACACTGGAAACACTGACATTCCGCTTCAGAAAACACTGGGAAACACTAACATCTGATTCCAGAATCACTGGAAACAATAACATTCCGCTGGCAACAATGACATTTTTGAGAAACTGAAACTTTGACATTCTGCACCCCAGAGCACTGGAAAATAACTGACATCCGTCTTTCAGAAACCAATCCGAAACACTGACATTCTGTTTTCAGAACACTGGAAAACAATGACATTCCATTTGTAGAAACAGGAAACACTGACATTCCGCTTTCAGAGCACTGGAAACACTGACATTTTGCTACCAGAACACAGGAAACACTGACATTCTGCTTTCAGAACACTGGAAAAAATATATTCTGCTTTCAGAGCACTGGAAACACTGACATTCCATTTTCCGAATACCGGAAACACTGGCATTCCACTCTCAGAGCACTGGAAACACTGACATTCTCCTTGACTGGAAACACTGACATTTCGCTTTTAGAACACTGGAAACACTGACATTCTGCTTTCAGAATACTGGAAACACCGACATTCTGCTTCCAGAGCACTGGAAACACTGACATTGTGCTTCCAGAACACAGGAAACACTGACATTATGCTTCCAGGACACAGGAAACACTGACATTTCACTTTCCGAATACTGGAAACACTTACATTCTACTCTCAGAGCACTGGAAACACTAACGTTCTCCTTGCAGAATACTGAAACACTGACATTCCGCTTTTAGAACACTGGAAACACTGACATTACATTTGTAGAACACTGGAAACACTGACATTCCGCTTTCAGAACATTGGAAACACTGACATTCCACTCTCAGAGCACTGGAAACAAGGGACATTCATTTTGTGGAACACTAAGCACATTTGACATTCCGTTTCAGAACAGTTGGAAACACGAACATACCACTTCAGAATACTGGAAACACTGACATTCCGCTCTCAGAACACTGGAAACACTGACATTCCGCTTTCAGAGCATTGGAAGCATTGACATTCCACTTTCTGAATACTGGAAACACTGACATTCAGCTTCCAGAACACAGGAAACACTGGACATTTACTTTTCACAAACACCTGGAAAAACACTGACATTTCAACTCGCAGAGCAATGGAAACCCCCCAATGACATTCTCCTTACAAAATACAGGAAACAATAATATCCGCTTCAGAAAACGGAAAACACTGACATTCCTTTGGAGAACATTGGAAACATGACATTACGCTTTTAGAACACTGGAAATACTGACATTCCATTTGTAAAACACTGGAAACACTGACGTTTTCCTTGCAGAACATTGGAAACTGATATTTCGCTTTCAGAACACTGGAAACATTGACATTCCTATTGATAGAATACTGGAAACACTGACATTACGCTTCAGAATCTGGAAACCACAAGACACCCATTCCATTGTAGAACACTCCCTGGAAACAAGACATTCCGTTTCAGAACAATGGAACACTGACATTCCGTGTTCAGAAACACTGGAAACACTGGACATCCGCTTTCAGAAACACTGGAAACAATAACATTCTGCTACTAGAAAAAAGGAAAAACACTGAATTCCCACTTTCAGAACACAGGCTGGAAAACACTGACAATTCCACTTTCAGAAACACTGGAAACACTGACATTCCGCTCTGAGACACTGGAAACACTGCATTCGCTTCCGGAACACAGCAAAAACACGCTATTCCCGCTTACAACATTGGCGCTGGAAACACTGACATTTCACATTTCGGAATAATGGAAAACACTGAATTCACTCTCAGAGCACTGGGAAACATAACGTCTCCTTGCAGAACACTGGCCTTGGAAACACTGACAGTCGCTTTTAGAAACTGGAAACACTGACATTCATTTGTAAACAACTGGAAACACTGACATTCCCCTTTCAGACACACAGGAAACCACGACAATTTCATTTGGCTAGAACACTGGAAACACTGACATTCAGCTTTCATAACATGGGACATTACGCTCTCAGATCACTGGAAAAACACTGAGACATTCCGCTTTCAGTACATTGGGAACACTGACAATTCCACTCTCCGAATACTTGAAACACTGAGCCAATTGGAAACACTGTGCATCCAGAACACAGGAAACACTGACATTCCACTCTCAGAGCACTGGGAAACACTGACGTTCTCCTAGGCGAACATTGGAAACACGGATATTTTGCTTCAGAACATGGAAAACATTGGACATGCTATTTGTAGAACACTGGAAACACGCCATTAGTTTAGAACTCTGAAACATGACATTCCATTTGTAGAACACTGGAAACACTGACATTCCGTTTTCAAAACACTGGAAACACTGACATTCCGCTTTCAGAACACTGGAAACAATAACATTTCTCTTTCGGAATACTGGGAACACTGACATTCCACTCTCAGAGCACTGGAAACACTGACATTCCATTTGTAGAGCACTGGAAACACTGACATTCCGCTTTTAGAACACTGGAAATACTGACATTCCACTTTCCGAATACTGGAAACACTGACATTCCATTTTCAGAACACTAGAAACACTGACATTCCGCTAT